>NC_092334.1:565207500-565362500 GCF_046630445.1 Rutidosis leptorrhynchoides | reverse complement strand
ACTTCTCCAATCACGACTCAATACCAACCCTTCACCATTGGGGTTATATAATCTACATCACAAGCACATGTGATAACGTACACATGAAATGTACACCTCGCCAAAGGTGGTCAACCAATACGCACAACCGTTCCAATTGGACCTATACGCAAGTCCATCAAACCCACCTATATGTGAAGTGAGCTCTATAACCGAGAACCACTTCACCCGACCTGCACCCATCCTACACATACATATGTACGTAGGATATTGACACTTACCTTGTCAACTTGATGAATGCCACCGAATAATCCGCAACTCGTCGATGGAATGTACCTATTCCATTATCACAAATACAACAACACAATTAAGGAGGATTTACAAACCAACCCAAATTGACAACTAGTGCAAATCTCGACCCAAATGCTCCTCCAACCACAAACCGCGCCCAAGCTAACCAATAATCACTAACACTAGTGACAATGGTCCTAATATGCCAATTAAACCCAAACACAAGTGATATTACTCAAATTAGTCATATCTTTAGTCGTAATATCGCGTCCTATTGTTGTTTATTTCATATGTAAACATAGTAATTCCGTTTGTATTTCATATTATTGTAATATAGTCTAGAATCATTGTAAACTTGAAGAAATATGGAAAATTATGTATGATACAGCTCAGAGATCGAAAACAAGACCAGAGAGCCAAAGACAGAAGGGTGCGCTCAGCGCACCACAAAGTGTGCGCTCGGTGCACATTGCATAATTTTGATCAGAAGATTTCTTGTCCAAAACCAAAGTACGACAAGCCCCCAAAGAGCAAAGTTGGCTTTTGATGAGCGCAGATGAGGAAGCGGGAGTAGTGCGCTCAGCGCACTCCTCCGCGCACTTTTACCAGAAAAGCAGATTTGAACGTGCGATGTCGAGCTGTAAAGAAAAAGTGGGTTAGGTGAAGAGTGCGCTCAGCGCACCCTTACTGTGCGCATCGCGCACAGTGCTTTTCACCAACTATTCAGCTTATTTAATTCCATTTCCAGTTTCATTTCAAGGGTACCAGTTTTCTTTCTGTTCAGAGACGAAAACATACGATTCAAAGCAGTTCTTGGGCTTATCAAAGTGTATCTAAGCACTCAAATCATTGAAGAATCCAAGATCATTCAAGAGCTTCATCCAAGATTACTCCTAAAAGGTAAATCTTGTATTTACAATGAATTATATCTTTGTTACTGTTGTGTTTAAGTTTTCAAGCATGATTGTTGGCTAGTCCATTTTATGTTCATCTAGATAAATAACCGAGATGTTGAATGTTTACTATTGATTGATTGTTATTATGCACGATAGTTTGATGTTTGAATACAAGAACCATTCTTGTTAAGTTTAATCCTTTCGATTTAACTAGTTGATATGTTCATTTAATTAAGAAATATCATCTTGTTAAGTTAATGTATTAATTTACACCTAGTGACATGTGTTTATCCGTCTTTTACCAAAAGGGATAAGTTGAGTTCAAATGGTTAGTTTACATAAGAATGTAAGAACGACTCTTGTAGATACTTTGGAATAGCTTAATTAGTATGTGTAATTGTCTAGGAGAATGACCAATTCCTTAGAATATGTTATACACACTTTCAACTACCTAGTTCCATTAATTAACATGTGTTAGTGATTTGCCTTATCTAGTGACGTTTATAGGGATCTTATTATAACACTTAGTTAATTATTTGGGTTGGGTGAATTGAGCATTTAACCGAACCAAGGGAATGAACTAAGTTAAACCTTTAGTTGATATAGGAGTGGATCATGTACAACACACCATTGACTTGATCATTCTTCAAGTCTTCAAACTAGTTGAATTAGTTGATTATAAATAAGAGGTCTTAGATGACAAGAACATCACTTGCGTCATGTAATCCCGTTTGAGTGTTTGCGCAAGACTACTCTTGGTGAACCAATTAATTAGTTCTCGTGCATGACCAGTCAATCCGATCTTAATCTTAAATAACATTCAACATTAAGGGTAAAAAGTCTAGATGAGCATATTTCTTTAATTTGATATCAAAACTATCTTTCTGATTTCATAAACTAAAAATACCAAAAATATTGTCTTTTTAATCTTATTCATCACTTGATTCGCCCATCGTAAAAGGGCAAACCAAAATATATCTTGTACTTGTAATTTTCTTAGTTAATCACAATTTAGTTTATAATCCTAATTTGATTTAGATATTGTCCTTGGAACGATACACGGATTTTACCATTTACTATACTACTACACGATCGGGTACACTACCCGTTAGTGTGTAGCAATCTCTAATCGGTATTTTTCCATACTATTTCATACAACAATTCATATACCACGTTTCGCACATCAAGTTTTTGGCGCCGCTGCCGGGGACAGTTTTGTGTCAAAATAGAATTGTTAACTAATTTGTGATTAAGTAGTTTCTTAATTATTTTAAATTATTAATAGTCTTTGATTTTAATTTTGTAGAATCGGTACATTTAATAGTTTTGTTAGTTGTGCGATTGACAGATTTTAGGTTGCATATGCCACATACCGAAGTTCAGATTCTCCATTACTTACACCGCTTACAGAACCTGATAAGAAGCTTGGTAGAATCCCAAAAGAAGTACTTGAACTTTTTGAATCTTCATCAAAGCAAGAAACTTTTGATTCAGAATCAAGTACAACCAAACCAAGATATTCTAAATTTAAACCAGTTCATCCTCCAAATTTTGAAATAGAAGGAGAGGCAAGACAAGTGGTACCAAAACAATCAATGGGGGCCAAGATGAAGGTAACCCGAACCGGACAAGGAAGTGCAATTACTCCGCCCACAGGTGAAGAAAAATTTGAAATAAAAGGACCAATTCTCCAAATGATTAACAGCAGATGTCAATTTGGTGATGGTCCGAATGAAGATGCAAACGAACATATTCGTCTTTTTCAAGAGATATGTCTTCTATTCAAACTTAAACCAGACACTGATCAGGCCATATTTTTAAGACTTTTCCCATGGACACTCCACGGGAAAGCACGAAGTTGGTTAGATTCATTGGCCGAGGCTACGATAGAAACTTGGGATAGTATGTTGGAAAAATTTCTTAAGAAATATTTTCCAGCTTCTAAGTCCGCGAGACTCCAACAAGAAATTACCCAATTTTGTCAAAAGCCGATGGAAACCTTGTACGAAGCATGGAATCGATTTTTCAAAATGCTAAGAGGTTGTCCAAACCATGGTTTGGATACCTTCCAAAAAGTCCAAATCTTTTACAAGGGTGGTGATGTTGCAACCCGAATTTCCATTGATCAAGCGGCCGGAGGTTCACTCATGGACAAAACCGAGCAAGAGGCTTATGAGATAATCGAGAATCTAGCCGATTATTCTCATGAGTGGCATCAAGAACGACCAATTACTCGTAATGCTCAAGTCCAAAGCGCTGGTGCTTATGATGACCTTAGTTCCCTAAGTGTGAAAATAGACGGTGTTGCTCGAAATATGGACAAAATCACCAAGGAAATTCATAGTATGAAGGTAGGTTGTGAATACTGTGGTGGTCTCCATTTAGGAAAAGATTGTGAAGCCGGTTTAACAATGGCTCAAAAAGAAGAAGTGGCTTTCATAAGCCAAAGAAATAATAATCAATTTCAAGGAAGAGCCCAGTTTAACCGAAACTTCAACAACCCATACAACCCTCAAGGTCAAAATTCCAATTACCAACAAGGGTCAAGTAGTGGGTTCCAACAACAAACTCCGGGTTTTTATCAAAAACCCCAACAGGAAGAGAAAAAGTCAAATTTGGAGAGTATGTTGGAAAAGTTGATTGCGTCACAAACCCAGCTTGTTACAAACATAAATCAAATGAACGAGAAAAACGAACACCAGTTTAGGAACCAACAAGCCTCAATTCAGAATTTGGAAAAGCAAATGAATGGTTTAGCTAGTTTACTTAGTGAGAGAAAACCAGGGAGTTTACCGGGCGATACTAATAAGAACCCCCGAAATGAGCACGCCAATGTTATCACCACACTGAGTGGTCTAGCATACGAAGCTCCAAGAATGCCTGAAGATTCTAATTTCAGTGTTCTGTTGAACAAAAATGATGAACCGATTAAGGAGCCGGAACAAGTGGTTGAGAAGGAAGAACGTGAGAAACCCGTAGTGAAGCCATATCAACCACCGCTCCCATACCCAAAGAAACAACAACAAGAAACGCTCGAAGCCGAAAGGTCAAAATTTTTAGATATGTTTAAACAAATTAACATAAATATGCCTTTCATTGATGTGATTTCAGGTATGCCCAAGTATGCTAAGTTCTTAAAAGACTTACTTACTAATCGGAAGAAAATGGAGTTCATCAGTCACCATGAATGCTAATTGTTCCGCAATTTTGATGAACAAAATACCAAAGAAGTTAGCAGATCCTGGGAGTTTTACCATACCATGTCTCCTAGGAGATTTGGAATGCATTAAATCATTAGCGGATTTAGGGGCTAGCATAAATTTAATGCCTTATTCATTATATGTTAAGCTAGACCCCGGGGTACTAAAACCAACCCGAATGGCAATTCAACTAGCAGACCGCTCTGTTAAATTCCCTCATGGGATTTTAGAGAATATGTTATTAAAAGTAGGTACCCTAGTATTTCCGGCCGATTTTGTAATTTTGGACATGGAAGAGGACACACGTGTGCCTCTTATATTGGGTCGACCTTTCCTTAATACCGCTAGAGCTATGATAGATGTTCATGGGTAGAAATTAACCCTTAGTATTGAGGATATTAAGGTTACCTTTTCCGTTGACCATGCCTTACAATACCCTGAGTCTACTGATGATAAATATTATTATTTACAAACCGTAGACACGTATTCAGAGTTGTTGCAGGAATTTCCAGAATTGCAAGGTTCGGGAGAATGCATTTTAGCAGAAGGTGATGAAGAGAACATGGTGGAAGAAGTGGAGATGTTGACCACATTGATGGCTAACGGTTATGAGCCAATGATGAAGAATACAGAAAGTTGGATTTAAAAAATGAGTACCGATGTAAAACATCGATTGAAGAACCTCCCATTTTGGAACTAAAGCCACTTCCAAGTCACTTGGAATATGCTTACCTTCAAGAGGATTCTACTCTCCCGGTTATCATTTCATCCGAACTCTCTGTAAGTGAGAAGTCTAAACTTGTTTCCATGTTAAAAGCCCATAAACCGGCTCTGGCATGGAAAATTCATGACATCAAGGGTATAAGTCCCTCTTATTGTACACATAAGATTTTAATGGAAGATAACTATAAGCCATATGTACAAAGACAAAGGCGACTGAACCCTAATATGCAAGAAGTCATTAAAAAGGAGATTGTCAAACTCCTTGATGCGGGTCTTATTTACCCAATTTCGGATAGTCTTTGGGTGAGTCCGATCCAATGTGTACCCAAAAAGGGTGGCATAACTGTTATCACCAACGAGCACGACCAATTAATTTCCACTAGGACTGTCACGGGTTGGAAGGTATGTATTGATTATAGAAAATTAAATGATGCTACCCGAAAAGACTATTTTCCCCTTCCTTACATTGATCAAATGTTGGAAAGGTTAGCAGGAAAGAACTTTTATTGTTTTCTTGACGGTTTCTCGGGATATTTCCAAATCCCTATAGCACCCGAGGACCAAGAGAAAACCACCTTTACATGCCGTTATGGTACTTTCTCCTATCGACGTATGCCCTTTGGCTTATGCAATGCTCCTGCTACCTTTCAAAGGTGTATGGTAGCTATTTTTCATGATATAATTGAAGACTTTATGGAAGTATTCATGGATGACTTTTCAGTCTTCGGTGATTCTTTTGACTCATGTCTTGATAATCTTGAGCGTATGTTGATTAGGTGTGAAGAATCTAATCTTGTACTTAACTTGGAAAAATGCCTTTTTATGGTAAGAGAGGGCATTGTATTAGGTCATAAAATTTCTTGTGCGGGATTGGAGGTGGATAGAGCTAAAGTGGAAGTCATAGCCAAATTACCACCACCGTCAAATATGAAAGGTGTAAGAAGTTTTCTAGGGCACGCCGGTTTTTATCGACGGTTCATTAAAGATTTTTCTAAAATGGCAACCCCGATGAACAAACTTCTTGAGAAAGACGCTCCATTTATCTTTACGGACGAGTGCTTTAACGCCTTTAACCTCCTTAAAGCAAAGCTCACACAATCACCCATTCTCATATCACTGAATTGGTCACTTCCATTCGAACTTATGTGTGATGCGAGTGACTTTGCTATTGGTGCCGTCTTGGGGCAAAGAATGGAAAAACATTTTTAGCCCATTTATTATGCTAGTAAAACATTGCAAGGAGCACAACTTAATTACACCACCACCGAGAAGGAACTTCTGGCAATTGTCTTTTCATTTGACAAATTCCGATCTTACTTGGTACTAGCAAAGACGGTTGTCTACACGGACCACTCGGCCTTAAAGTACTTGCTTACTAAGCAAGATGCTAAACCCCGATTAATACGTTGGGTCTTGCTTTTGCAGGAATTCGACATTGATATTAAAGACAAAAAGGGGGCCGCAAACCTAGCAGCCGATCACCTTTCTCGCCTTGAGAACCCAAATCTTGAGGTTCTCCATGAGACCGTTATTCAAGATAATTTTCCTGATGAAAATCTCATGAGAATAGAGAAAGTTGATGATCCTTGGTTTGTAGACATAGCCAACTATCTTGCAGGTGGATTCCTAGAAACCGGTATGTCACATCAAAAACGAAAGAAATTTTCCAGTGACTTGAAATACTATTTTTGGGAAAACCCGTATCTCTTTAAACGGTGTCCCGATGGGGTAATCTGTCGATGTGTCTCCGGGGAAGAATACAATCAAATTCTTCTTCAATGTCATCTTGGTCCCACTGGTGGACATTTCGGACCCCAAATTACGGGGAGAAAAGTCTATGGGGCCGGTTTTTATTGGCCTACCATCTTTAAAGATGCCCACCAAATATGTAAATCATGCGATTCTTGCCAAAGGGCAGGAAAGATTAGTCAAAGAGACAAAATGCCTCAAAACATAATCCAAGTTTGTGAGGTTTTCGATATTTGGGGCATTGATTTCATGGGACCATTCCCAAAATCTCATTCCAACCAATACATACTCGTTGCCGTTGACTACGTATCAAAATGGGTTGAGGCAAAGGCCCTCCCCACAAACGATGCACGAGTTGTTGTAACTTTTCTTAAAGAGCTTTTTGCCCGGTTCGGTACCCCAAAGGCTTTAATTAGTGATCGTGGTACCCATTTTTGTAACACTCAATTAGAAAAGGTGTTAAAACGATATGGGATAACCCATAAAATTTCTATATCTTATCACCCACAAACAAGTGGGCAAGTTGAAAATACGAATCAGGTATTTAAAAGGATCCTTGAGAAAATGGTTGGGTCCAATCCTAAGGTGTGGTCAATGAAGCTTGACGATGCTTTGTGGGCATTTAGAAGCACCTACAAAACTCCTATTGGAACCACAGCTTACCGCCTAGTCTATGGGAAGGCATGTCATCTCCCTTTGGAGATAGAGCACAAATCACATTGGGCTCTTAAGACTTGTAATCTTGATTTGAAGATGCGGGAAACCTTCATTTAAACCAACTAAATGAGTTGGATGAGTTGAGACATAACGCCTATGAAAACTCGCTCATATACAAGGAAAAGACCAAAGTTTGGCACGATAACCGTCTTAAGAATCCGAAAGATTTTAAAGAGGGTGATCGTGTTTTGTTATTCAACTCACGATTTAAACTTTTTCCTGGAAAACTCAAGTCCCGATGGATGGGACCATTTGTTGTTAACAAGGTTTTTCCGTATGGAACGGTGGAATTACGGAATGCGAAGGGTGATACGTTTAAGGTAAACGGACATAGGGTCAAACTATATGTTGATGGACCCATGAACATTGAAGATGAGGTAAAACTCATTTTCAACCCCAAAGCTACCTAAGTTTGGGGGAAGAGTCCGGTGAAGCGACTCATTTTTAAAACCTTCACAAATGTAAAAAATAGATTTTTGTGTGAGTTACATGATTTTGAGTGATTTTAATTTTTGTTGAATGCCATTACGTTCACCAATCTGTTACCAACCTCCCTGTACAGACCAAACGCGAAAAACACCTGAAAAACAACTGTGCGCGCCGCGCACACTTCATATGTCCGCTCAGCGCACTTTGTAAAAACTTGGTCAGATGTCTTTTTAGCTCAGCGCACTCTCCAATTTTGCTCGGATCTGTTTCAATTTTTTGTGGGGTCCACGATTTTATCTACTCTTTTACACCACACACTCAATTTCATTCATTCTTTACCCAAAAATTGCAGATCCATTTTATCTTTTACTCTAAAACACTCCAAACCCTCATTTCAATTCTTCAAATTTTAACCATTTCTTCTCAAATCAAAGCCTAAATCAAGATGCCTAGGGTATGTTCATATGATTCCACTTAGTTTTCTTTCCAATAATTCGATTTCATGCTTAATTTTTTGGATTGTTTAAGAAATTTAAGTGGGTTTTCTTGAATTGATAATTGTTATAAACATTAACATGCTTTAGGTTGTTATAATTGCCTTGTACGCCTTGAAATCATATTACATTGTATTTTAGGGTATATTCATGATTCTAGGGTTTATGTAGAATTTAAATCCGAATTTTGGCTTTAAATTTGGTTGAATTTGATTCCTAGCTAAGTGTTTGTGAATGTTTGAGATAATTTATGTACTTCATAAGTATATATCACATTTTGAGCATGACATGGTTCATGTTTTGGAAATCTAACATATTTTGGTTCTTAATTGATATAAATACTTGAAATTTGTTAAGTTTCCATTACTTTGTGTCTAATGTGATAGTTTGAGGGATGAGAATGATATGAGGTTCATGTTCAAATTTGGTTTCTAGAATGCTAGACTAGTTATGTTGATCTTGGATCTTTTGAGAAAATGTTTACATGAATGATTAACATGATTATGTGCTATATGTATTTTTGAACATATACTTGATTTATGATGAACTCACACTAATGCATACTATTTTCTATGCGCCTCTTTTGTTTTGGTGTATGTTTTATGTGTGCAGTACAACTTTAGATCAAGGGAAAATCAGCGACAAGAAGAACCTTCACACCGGTACCGAGAAGAACAAGATTCTTCAGATGAACAAAATTCTCCACCAAATGAACGACAACCTTCACCTGAAGGATCACCGGATCAAAATGATCCAAGAGTTTGGTTAGCTTATGTCCGAGACCATCCGGATTACGCAAGTGCATATAATTGGGTAGCGAACAAATCATGTATGCCACTTGGTATTTTGACCCGGCTCCATTGGTAGAAGCAAGGGAATATGATAGAGTGTCGAGAATGATGGAGGTTCTACTGGATTTTAACTGGCAGGTTAATAACAATCAGGGCATGGGAAAGAATTATGCGGTTCAATGATGTCATATACCCGGAATTATGCAAAGAATTCATAGCATCTTTACGTTTTGATCTCATTATGGACCCGACAAATCAAAACTTCATGAGATTTCATTTAGGTGGGATCGATCGGGCACTTAGTCAAATTGAGCTTGCCCGAATATTTGAGCTGTATATCGAACTAGATGATGACCAACTCAATGCTTATTTACGATTAGGGATGGCAATGGATCGGATATGGATCGGGTGAGGCCGTATCCATATCCATATCCATTTAGTTTTTATCCATCCATATCCATATCCATATCCGTTTAATTTCAGTTCATCCATCCATATCCATATCCAATGGATTAAGCGGGTTAATGGATATCCATTGGATATTCAAAAAAATGTTATAATATTTCCCAATATGTGATTAGAAGAAAACGTAATATAACAAAAATTTATATATTGTGGCATAATTAAAAACTATCCATAAGAACGTGTAATATTTGTCGAAAATATAACACAATTTGTTAAACTTACTATGATTAAATGTGTAATTTTATGCATATTTAATTATATATACGTGTTTTATTGTAATATAATTTCAAGAAATATATATGTGTAAGTATAAATGTATTTATAATAGTAAATGTGTTTGCATATATCTATATTTATGTATTATAGCTGTAATTCGGGTGTATATGGATATATCCATGGATGAAAGTTTTGCATCCATATCCATATCCTTATCCATTTAAATTCATCCATATCTGTATCCATATCCATTTATATCATCCATATCCATTATGTATCGGGTGGATCGGATGGATATCCATTGGATCGGGTGGCCATTGCCATCCCTATTTACGATCATCTGAGTATTATGACGATTCTTATGATCCACGCCCGTTTTGGAACGATATGAGCGACACTCAATTCTCCTCTAGCTGAAGAAAGTTCACCGATATAAATGATAAAGACAAAAGAATGCTTCATCGGCTAGTTGCATGTACGTTTAATGCAAGAAAACATGGCACAAATAAGGTAACACGTCTCGATGTTTTTCTTGTAGAAAAAATCTACAACCAAAGCAGTGTCGACATTCCATCTACTTGGGCGGGTTATCTTGATAATTCGAGGGGAGATAGAGGGTTGAATCAGATTGTTGGTGGGCATTACATCACCCAGATTGCCAGGCATTTTGGTGTTGATTTATCTCGGTTGATTCCAAGCAGTACAACAATGAAGCCTTTAAACAAGACTTATTATCTGAATGCAGAATTTTTGAGTTATAATAATCATCAAAGGCTTATTCCATTTGTCCCGAGGGTAAACGAACCACCACATGCCCATGTTCATGAAGCGGGTGGTAGCGGTGTTGGAAGAGATGATGCGGAGGAAGAGGTTCAAATGGAAGAACCTTAAACTGAATAAGAGTTACTACAAGCTCAAAGGCGAAGGTGTAGGCGGACACAAAGGTCAAGGGAAGAAGAGTTGGAGGAAGTGATTTCTGGTTTTCATGACATGCAGGTAGGTTATCAACACAGGGATGACCAATATGAGCAACAAAGGCAACAATTCAACCAATATCATGAAGAGCAGTGCGAGCATAATAGGGCTGTAAGGTATGACCAAAGGTGGGGGAATTACAGGGGCGATTGGCTTCGCCATAATGTTGGTTTATATATGCAAAACCCACAAGAATATTATGCTACTTCCTACCAACATCCAACCTATTACCACACCCCAAACCGAATTCCAAGTCCTCCGTTATATGAGGAACAAGTGGCCACGCAAGATGCACAAAGATGCTTTGAGGAGAAATACCCGCAGGGAAGACCTAGGAATGATGGTTCGGGCACCTACTCCGGCTGGCCTTTTGGTAACTTCTTTGGTGACAATTAGAGGGCTCATGTGCCCTATTTGGTAATATTTGGTAACATTTTGGTAATTTTTCAGAATTGTTTCTTTTAAGAAAATGGTGTGTAATAATTCGAATATTTATGTTGTACGCTTGACGTTTGTGGTGGTTGTGTTAAATACACCACTTTTATCTATTTTATTTTGTGTGTTTGTTTATTTCTTATTGTTAAGGTTTAGTGATGCTGGCATTAAGTTCAGCGAAGTACAATCAATTTGGAATTTGTGATAGAGATCAAGGAATGAACGATGTTCTTATGCTAGCATTAAGTTCAGTGCCATCGCTCACCTACATTTCACGATCTCCGGCTTTAGGCCAAGGTTTTTCGAACTCTTTTCACACTAATGCCCTCGTGAATTTTTAAATTATTTCTGATTTTAAGTAATGAGGGCCTTACTTAATCTTAAGTGTGGGGGAGGGGGTAATTCTCTCGGATATGTAATGCAACTTGGCTTATTGTCACATTTTATGAATATTTTTAAGTTTTTGAACTAAAAGTATTAGCGAAAAAGCCAAGTGTGGGGGATGTTACTAATCTTTTCGAATTATTATCACAAAGTTTTGCAAAGTTAAAACGATTAAAGTACTTTTGGCTTGGAAATAAAAGAAATAAAAGTCACTAAACGGAAAGGATGCATCTAGTCCATCCTTGAAGGAAGTAAAGTCTTCTGAATGTCGCCTTACTTGATATAGCAAACTTTCTAAACTATGTCATTTCATACCAACATCATTTCACGATATTAGGTACAGTGGGAAGGGAAAGTCTTGAACTTTCAAACCCGAAAATAAATTTGGTAGGGTAAATCCAAGGAGCTGTCCAGTGTAAAACTGATTACAGCATATAAGCTGGAGCAGGATCTGTCCTGCGCGATAGCTCAGTCTTCGCAGTTTTAACCCTTGATCTAAATTGTACAAATTGACATGCAAGACCGATATTTATATCACGTCAGGGGGCGCCCGGTTAAGAGTTCCACGATACTACAATCATGGGGGCGGATAGCTTGCTAATCGCCGACTGAGACTTCGGTTTTCAGTTACCCTCAACCGGAATTTGAGGTTAAAACCGAAAAACGTGTCTAGTTTAAAAAACTAGCATTGACATTTTCAAAATCTTAAAACGTTTTCTCAAAGATCCAATTTTCCCTAAGGATCCAAACTTTTAAAAGAACTTTCACCAAAGTTCGTCTCTCCCAAATAATCCAAATGTGTGCGTGTGTTTCATAAATTGTGTGTGTACCTCAACGAGTGTATATTTCAATAGTGTAAACTTGTGTACTATATCGTGTGAGTGTGATTCCTATTATTGTGTTCTCCAATAAACGAGTGTGTATTCCAATTGTGTAAATATGTGTTCATAAAAGTGTGAGTGTGTATTCCATTTGTGTTTTATGGGTTTCATATAGCGTGAGTTTATGTGTGTTTTGCATGATTCGTGTGATTCGTGTAATATGTACTTCAAATAATGCGTGTGATTCATTGATGTTTGTGTTTTGTATATGAATGATTAGAACAAGACTTTCTTGAGGACAAGCAAGAGTTAAGTATGGGGGATTTTGATATTACTCAAATTAGTCATATCTTTAGTCGTAATATCGCGTCCTATTGTTTTTTATTTCATATGTAAACATAGTAATTCCGTTTGTATTTCATATTATTGTAATATAGTCTAGAATCATTGTAAACTTGAAGAAATATGGAAGATTATATATGATACAGGTCAGAGATCGAAAACAAGACCAGAGAGCCAAAGACAGAAGGGTGCGCTCAGCGTACCACAAAGTGTGCGCTCAGCTCACATTGCTTAATTTTGATCAGAAGATTCCTTGACCAAAACCAAAGTGCGCCAAGCCTAGTGCGCGCCGCGCACATTAGTGAGCTTAGCGCACCCCTCCGTGCACTTTTACCAGAAAAGCAGATTTGAACGTGCGATGTCGAGCTGTAAAGAAAAAGTGTGTTAGGTGAAGAGTGCGCTCAGCGCACCCTTACTGTGCACGCCGCGCACAATGCTTTTCACCAACTATTCAGCTTATTTAATTCCATTTCCAGTTTCATTTCAAGGGTACCAGTTTCCTTTCTGTTCAGAGACGAAAACATACGATTCAAAGCAGTTCTTGGGCTTATCAAAGTGCATCTAAGCACTCAAATCATTGAAGAATCCAAGATCATTCAAGAGCTTCATCCAAGATTACTCCTAAAAGGTTAATCTTGTATTTACAATGAATTCTATCTTTGTTACTGTTGTGTTTAAGTTTTCAAGCATGATTGTTGGCTAGTCCATTTTATGTTCATCTAGAAAAATAACAGAGATGTTGAATGTTTACTATTGATTGATTGTTATTATTCACGATAGTTTGATGTTTGAATACAAGAACCATTCTTGTTAAGTTTAATCCTTTCGATTCAACTAGTTGATATGTTCATTTGATTAAGAAACATCATCTTGTTAAGTTAATGTATTAATTGACACCTAGTGATATGTGTTTATCCGTCTTTTACCGAAAGGGATAAGTTGAGTTCAAATGGTTAGTTTACATAAGAATGTAAGAACGACTCTTGTAGATACTTTGGAATAGCTTAATTAGTATGTGTAATTGTCTAGGAGAATGACCAATTCCTTAGAATCTGTTATACACACTTTCAACTACCTAGTTCCATTAATTAACATGTGTTAGTGATTTGCCTTATCTAGTGACGTTTATAGGGATCTTATTATAACACTTAGTTATTTATTTGGGTTGGGTGAATTGAGCATTTAACCGGACCAAGGGAATGAACTAAGTTAAACCTTTAGTTGATATAGGAGTGGATCATGTACAACACACCATTGACTTGATCATTCTTCAAGTCTTCAAACTAGTTGAATTAGTTGATTACAAATAGGAGGTCTTAGATGACAAGAACATCACTTGCATCGTGTAATCCCGTTTGAGTGTTTGCGCAATACTACTCTTGGTGAACCAATTAATTCGTTCTCGTGCATGACCAATCAATCCGATCTTAATCCTAAATAACATTCAACATTAAGGGTAAAAAGTCTAGATGAGCATATTTCTTTAATTTGATATCAAAACTATCTTTCTGATTTCATAAACTAAAAATACCAAAAATATTGTCTTTTTAATCTTATTCATCACTTGATTCGCCCATGGTAAAAGGGCAAACCAAAATATATCTTGTACTTGTAATTTTCTTAGTTAATCACAATTTAGTTTATAATCCTAATTTGATTTAGATATTGTCCTTGGAACGATACACGGATTTTACCATTTACTATACTACTACACGATCGGGTACACTGCCCGTTAGTGTGTAGCAATCTCTAATTGGTATTTTTCTATACTATTTCATACAACAATTCATATACCACATTTCGCACATCAACAAGTGTTAAACACTTATCATTCTTAAAATCGCCCATAAACCCTAATTTGACCCATAAGAAGTCAACATCTCGCCATGAACAAGTTTTGACACCAAAACATATTTAACTCGGGTTTATACTTCAACTTACTTCATTTTAAGTTTATAAATCTTATTAAATCGACAATTGGGTCATAATCATCACCAAACCCTAATCTTGACTCTAATCAAAATTAGTCAACCACATGAACCCTAAAGGCTTCCAACACCTCAATAATCACTAAATACTAGTGATTACACCCATTTGCAAGTCTTACTAGCTTACACTTGCACACCAAACCCAAAACCCTCCAACATCAAAAATAAACCCGAATATTGGTGTTAATCTTCAATTAACAACTAATGGGGTTCCATTTATGAACCTACAATCAAAAGCCCTAAATTTGAATGATGAACACGAAAACAAAATTCGGAGTTAGAGCTTATCGCTAGTATCAACTTGTAGCTAAGAACGGGGAGAACAAAGTTGCCTCTTACGCCAAAGATCGAATCACGAGTCTTCCTTTCCAAAATCCCTCTTGAATGATTTGGAGAAATGAAGAAAAGAGAGAATATGAGGAAGAAAAAGGAAAAAGAAATAAGGAAATGAAATGAATGGATGATATTAAGATCTCAAATCTGGCTCACATGCAAAATGACCAAAATACCCTTGAACCTTATTTAAAATTACAAAAACCTGGTACCAGTCCACCCAGAACGCCGCGCCGTGGCCCTCATTGTCGCGCCGCGACATATAACGTGGTCTGGTGGCTGTCTTATCGTGCCTCCTGATCCTGAATTCTTTGGTTCGTCGTACCGCGGCCGGCAGCTCCGCGCCGCGACCTTGGTCGTGGCCTGATCACTTCTCGCCTACATGAACTTTGACACACGAACATGTCTCAAATCCTTCATACACCTATCGTACATACGCAATACACCTGTGAATCATATACGGGGAAAACGGGGTGTTACAACTCTCCCCCACTTAGATTCGATCAAGTCCTCGTGATCCTAATCACTTAATCAATCCGAACCTACACGCTATGGTTCTCAAATAAACGTTTCAATTCGACTTCCAACACATTTCTCGTTAACCCGAAGATTAATCCATTACAAAATACACACTTGCATGCACCTCGAGACGTGCAACACATACGACATACGAAACTTATAACGATCACTGAGAATACACGAGACCGCCACGTATTCTTCCAACTCCTCTAGGCAATTCTTCTCAAAGAGTTACCCTTAACAACTAAATCGTCACCCATGATTTATTAAAATCCACAAATTCGAGCACCAAAACTTGCTCAATCCCTCATATCGGGAAAACTCCACCAATCTCGTACCGAGATATCAACCCTTTAGCGTACCATACCAAGTACAATGCTAAAAGTAAACACGTCCCAAACTAAAGTCAACCATCTAACCGATGAAGACCAAATAAAAGTGAAATCTAACGGATAACACTTACCACTTAACATCCCTTGTAGTGCGCAAACACGTCTAATACGCAACTACCGCAAACACGTGAGCAAAATACGACTATTGCATCACTATTCACACCAAAATGGTCCTTACGACCCCACCATTGGCGTATAAAACAACCAACAGATCACACAACATGGTCCTTACGACCCCACCATTGGCATATAAAACAACCAATAGATCACACAACATGGTCCTTTCGACCCCACCATTGGCGTATAAAACAACCAATAGATCACACAACATGTTCCTTACGACCCCACCATTGGCGTATAAAACAACCAATAGATCACACAACATGGTCCTTAAGACTCCACCATTGGCGTATAAAACAACCAATAGATCACACAACATGAAGGCTGGCCAAAAACTACACGCGCCTTAGTGAATTCGCAACCACACGCGAATCACTACCTTCACCGCACAACAATCGGGATTGGCCGAACTACATGCGCCCTAGTGAATCCGAACTACACGAGAATCACTATCCCAAAAGAATGACCGCATCCACACGTGTCATTGTGAATCCGAACTACACGAGACTCACTTCCTCAATATAATGACCGCATCCACACGTGTCATTGTGAATCCAAACTACACGCGACTCACTTCCACAATAAGATGACCGAACTACACGTGTCATCGTGAATCCGCAACCACACGTGATCCACTACCCAAATCTCAACTCAGGAATGGTACTCGCTAAAGACCATCGGAGTTCATAACATCCATTAGTGTATATACGCCGCGTAATCACTAATCCCTAGGGTGATGTCTTAAACACCGCGACTAACTCACCCCCATGACAATGTGGTGTCTTGAACACCGCGACAATTCCACATGGCAATCAAACCAATGAGTAGTGTCTTAAACACCGCGACAATTCCACTCGTTACGTAGAATGTGGTGTCTTGAACACCGCGACTATCCCACATTCCACGCTACACAAATAAATACATTATTCCACTCACTTGGAAATTCTTGCACACGCATCATACGTACATGTACACAATGCCATCACAATCGAGCAAGAACCACCTATATCATACATAGGCACAACACAACAATTCTCTAGAAGAGAATCCGACACGCACATCCCTTAACCGAGGGATCTCATTTGCTCGTCAACCACGTCCATTATCTCTAAATGAGATTCATCACATTACCACCTCGGTGATAATTTAAATCCAAAACCATAAGTACAATTTATTCCAAATCGTACTTTTATCACAATCGACCGACGTAGGTCTCAACGCTAGCTCCGAATCCATACGAGCATCGTCCATTATCAATACACTAGAACACCTTCGTGCGAGAGTACAACTCCCCCACTTGGAACTCCGTTCCATAACCACATCATCGAGATAAAGGTATCTCATGATATACACTTCACAATACCTTGCTTTATCCATGAGCATACAAAGGATTTTAACCTATCCTTAAACACTTCGAACGAAGAGTTCACCACGAATTACACAAACTTTATTATTGCAATCCTCCTATTGCCACAGTTTGTCACATTTCCACCTAGTCACTCATGTACCTAAGGGTTTCTCTTCGGTACCCTAAGTACAATGTAACCGCAACACCATCGGAGTCGATTACCACGCTAGTAGGTATGAAAGAGGCACCTAACATCGCGTCACGTAGACTCCATTACCAACATACACATCGAGATCAAACACTCGATCTTTAGGGTTTCACCCACCCGACGAACCACACGATTCCTCAACTTCAACACGAGAGCGAACACGCTCTAACAACCGAACACCAAAGCCCATAACCATGGCTTGGTAGAAACATTTCCCAACACTAAGGAATGCTTGGTTGCACCAAGTCTCACGCCCTTCGCCCATCAATCAAAACGTCACCGTAGGGTAATTCCATTAGGAACGTCACCCATAACAATACTATGCACAACACAAGGCATTTAACACACCCGAACTCAATCGACACATAATAAATAATCAAAGAACCTATTTATTAAAACGAAATGTACCTTAACGTCTCCTTGCCACACCCGTCCCCGCTAACACGGGACATTCCGACTTACGATGTCCTTCCTCTTGGAAATTGAAGCACACCGTGCCATCACCCTTTGGCACCGAACATTCCCAAGAGTTGTGACCCCTCACGCCACAATTGTAACATCTAGACGCACTAGAATCCGATATACTCATCCGTGTACCACCCGTGCTCACACTTGCACCCTTACTTGGAGCACCATACGAAACAACCCTTCTCTTACTTGAAGGTTCACCATCTTTGATCGCGAATACGACTCGAAACCCCTAGCCACCGCGAATAACTCCGCAAACCACTTCGCGTAACCCCGGCTAATTTTGTTTTTCAAGTCATCATTCAAAGTTCGATAGAAGTCCTCCATAAACAAACGATCATTCCCCAAATACTCCGGGCAAAAACGAGCCTTCGCCATAAAGGTCGTCTTGAGAGTATTCAAATCCATAGAACCCTGTTGCAAATTTCGCAACTCATTACGCAATTCTAACAAGTCAGCTGAGGTTCGGAACTCCTCAAAGAATTCCTCCTTAAACTCGTCCCACGATAACACCATAAACGGCTTACCGCCGATAAGATCAATCTTACCATCCAACCAATCCTTCGCCCTACCCCGCAACAAACTAGTAGCGAGTCTTGTCCTCTTCTCGGGAGGACATTCAATAGTACAAAAACACCCTACGACATCCGAGATCCATGTTGTGCTAAGCAAAGGATCCGGTTTCCCGTCATACATCGGCGGTTTAGTCCTCATGAAGCTCTTAAGATAACGCTCCATTTCACCACTACTCCAAAAATCAGAATACTTCCTATCCATTTCTTCTCGAAACGGACCCATTTGCTCCGCGATGGCGGCCGCAACTCTAGCGTTAAACTCAACGTCATTCGTCTCGATCTCATTTTGCGTCGTCATTCTATAGAATGCAAAATGATTAGTCCACGAACGTATAAAACCATACGCACAACACCGCCCCATCTTGCTAAACACTCGTCGTACATCACTTGTTAGACACGATTTGCACCCGTAATAAAGTTTGCAAGTCCTTATTACGCACACACGCCATATCAACTTGTTAGTACAACGACCGCCTCGCTCGATGATATAAACAACACAACCAAATATTCTACGCGACATAAACATACGCAAGAATAATGTCACAACACAAGCCAATACCCTAGTTAGTTCACCTACAAACAAGGCACTAACTATAACCCGTTCCGACCCGTACACCTACAAGTCCCGTAACAAATAAGCACACATAAAAGTCTAAGTCTAGACACCTATCTTAAGTAGCCTAAATCCCTTAGACCATGCTCTGATACTGTAGTGACCCGAACTTTTCCATGTTTATATATATTAATTGAGATTGATATTTACATGATTAAATGTTTCCAACATGTTAAGCAATCAAACTTGTTAAGACTTGATTAATTGAAATATGTTTCATATAGACAATTGACCACCCAAGTTGACCGGTGATTCACGAACGTTAAAACTTGTAAAAACTATATGATGACATATATATGGTTATATATATAGTTAACATGATTTTATTATAAGTATGTATCTCATTAGGTATTTTAACAATGAGTTATATACATAAAAATGAGACTATTAATTTAAGAAACTCGAAAACGATATATATAACGATTATCGTTATAACAACGTCTTACTAGGTACATATGAATCATATTAAGATATTGATACACTTGGTTAATTATGTTAAATGATAAGTAAATATATTATTAAGTGTATTAACAATGAAATATATATGTAAAAATAAGACTACTAACTTAATGATTTCGAAACGAGACATATATGTAACGATTATCGTTGTAACAACATTTAATGTATATATATATATCATATTAAGAGATATTCATACATGATAATATCATGATAATATAATAATTTAAAATCTCATTTGATATTATAAACATTGGGTTAACAACATTTAACAAGATCGTTAACCTAAAGGTTTCAAAACAACACTTACATGTAACGACTAACGATGACTTAACGACTCAGTTAAAATGTATATATATGTAGTGTTTTAATATTTATTTATACACTTTTGAAAGACTTCAATACACTTATCAAAATACTTCTACTTAACAAAAATGCTTACAATTACATCCTCGTTCAGTTTCATCAACAATTCTACTCGTATGCACCCGTATTCGTACTCGTACAATACACAGCTTTTAGATGTATGTACTATTGGTATATACACTCCAATGATCAGCTCTTAGCAGCCCATGTGAGTCACCTAACACATGTGGGAACCATCATTTGGCAACTAGCATGAAATATCTCATAAAATTACAAAAATATGAGTAATCATTCATGACTTATTTACATGAAAACAAAATTACATATCCTTTATATCTAATCCATACACCAACGACCAAAAACACCTACAAACACTTTCATTCTTCAATTTTCTTCATCTAATTGATCTCTCTCAAGTTCTATCTTCAAGTTCTAAGTGTTCTTCATATATTCTACAAGTTCTAGTTACATAAAATCAAGAATACTTTCAAGTTTGCTAGCTCACTCCCAATCTTGTAAGGTGATCATCCAACCTCAAGAAATCTTTGTTTCTTACAGTAGGTTATCATTATAATACAAGGTAATAATCATATTCAAACTTTGGTTCAATTTCTATAACTATAACAATCTTATTTCAAGTGATGATCTTACTTGAACTTGTTTTCGTGTCATGATTCTGCTTCAAGAACTTCGAGCCATCCAAGGATCCGTTGAAGCTAGATCCATTTTTCTCTTTTCCAGTAGGTTTATCCAAGGAACTTAAGGTAGTAATGATGTTCAAAACATCATTCGATTCATACATATAAAGCTATCTTATTCGAAGGTTTAAACTTGTAATCACTAGAACATAGTTTAGTTAATTCTAAACTTGTTCGCAAATAAAAGTTAATCCTTCTAACTTGACTTTTAAAATCAACTAAACACATGTTCTATATCTATATGATATGCTAACTTAATGATTTAAAACCTGGAGACACGAAAAACACCGTAAAACCGGATTTACGCCGTCGTAGTAACACCGCGGGCTGTTTTGGGTTAGTTAATTAAAAACTATGATAAACTTTGATTTAAAAGTTGTTATTCTGAGAAAATGATTTTTATTATGAACATGAAACTATATCCAAAAATTATGGTTAAACTCAAAGTGGAAGTATGTTTTCTAAAATGGTCATCTAGACGTCGTTCTTTCGACTGAAATGACTACCTTTACAAAAACGACTTGTAACTTATTTTTCCGACTACAAACCTATAATTTTTCTGTTTAGATTCATAAAATAGAGTTCAATATGAAACCATAGCAATTTGATTCACTCAAAACGGATTTAAAATGAAGAAGTTATGGGTAAAACAAGATTGGATAATTTTTCTCATTTTAGCTACGTGAAAATTGGTAACAAATCTATTCCAACCATAACTTAATCAACTTGTATTGTATATTATGTAATCTTGAGATACCATAGACATATATACAATGTTTCGACCTATCATGTCGACACATCTATATATATTTCGGAACAACCATAGACACTCTATATGTGAATGTTGGAGTTAGCTATACAGGGTTGAGGTTGATTCCAAAATATATATAGTTTGAGTTGTGATCAATACTGAGATACGTATACACTAGGTCGTGGATTGATTCAAGATAATATTTATCGATTTATTTCTGTACATCTAACTGTGGACAACTAGTTGTAGGTTACTAACGAGGTATCAACTGAAATGTCCCGTTCTTCTACAACTAGTTGTCCACAACTGATACCTCGTTAGTAACCTACAACTAGTTGTCCACAGTTAGATGTACAGAAATAAATCGATAAATATTATCTTGAATCAATCCACGACCCAGTGTATACATATCTCAGTATTGATCACAACTCAAACTATATATATTTTGGAATCAACCTCAACCCTGTATAGCTAACTCCAACATTCACATATAGAGTGTCTATGGTTGTTCCGAAATATATATAGATGTGTCGACATGATAGGTCGAAACATTGTATACGTGTCTATGGTATCTCAAGATTACATAATATACAATACAAGTTGATTAAGTTATGGTTGGAATAGATTTGTTACCAATTTTCACGTAGCTAAAATGAGAAAAATTATCCAATCTTGTTTTACCCATAACTTCTTCATTTTAAATCCGTTTTGAGTGAATCAAATTGCTATGGTTTCATATTGAACTCTATTTTATGAATCTAAACAGAAAAAGTATAGGTTTGTAGTCGGAAAAATAAGTTACAAGTCGTTTTTGTAAAGGTAGTCATTTCAGTCGAAAGAACGACGTCTAGATGACCATTTTAGAAAACATACTTCCACTTTGAGTTTAACCATAATTTTTGGATATAGTTTCATGTTCATAATAAAAATCATTTTCTCAGAATAAAAACTTTTAAATCAAAGTTTATCATAGTTTTTAATTAACTAACCCAAAACAGCCCGCGGTGTTACTACGACGGCGTAAATCCGGTTTTACGGTGTTTTTCGTGTCTCCAGGTTTTAAATCATTAAGTTAGCATATCATATAGATATAGAACATGTGTTTAGTTGATTTTAAAAGTCAAGTTAGAAGGATTAACTTTTATTTGCGAACAAGTTTAGAATTAACTAAACTATGTTCTAGTGATTACAAGTTTAAACCTTCGAATAAGATAGCTTTATATGTATGAATCGAATGATGTTATGAACATCATTACCACCTTAAGTTCCTTGGATAAACCTACTGGAAAAGAGAAAAATGGATCTAGCTTCAACGGATCCTTGGATGGCTCGAAGTTATTGAAGCAGAATCATGACACGAAAACAAGTTCAAGTAAGATCATCACTTGAAATAAGATTGTTATAGTTATAGAAATTGAACCAAAGTTTGAATATGATTATTGCCTTGTATTAGAATGATAACCTACTGTAAGAAACAAAGATTTCTTGAGGTTGGATGATCACCTTACAAGATTGGGAGTGAGCTAGCAAACTTGAAAGTATTCTTGATTTTATGTAACTAGAACTTGTAGAATATATGAAGAACACTTAGAACTTGAAGATAGAACTTGAGAGAGATCAATTAGATGAAGAAAATTGAAGAATGAATGTGTTTGTAGGTGTTTTTGGTCGTTGGTGTATGGATTAGATATAAAGGATATGTAATTTTGTTTTCATGTAAATAAGTCATGAATGATTACTCATATTTTTGTAATTTTATGAGATATTTCATGCTAGTTGCCAAATGATGGTTCCCACATGTGTTAGGTGACTCACATGGGCTGCTAAGAGCTGATCATTGGAGTGTATATACCAATAGTACATACATCTAAAAGCTGTGTATTGTACGAGTACGAATACGGGTGCATACGAGTAGAATTGTTGATGAAACTGAACGAGGATGTAATTTTAAGCATTTTTGTTAAGTAGAAGTATTTTGATAAGTGTATTGAAGTCTTTCAAAAGTGTATAAATACATATTAAAACACTACATATATATACATTTTAACTGAGTCGTTAAGTCATCGTTAGTCGTTACATGTAAGTGTTGTTTTGAAACCTTTAGGTTAACGATCTTGTTAAATGTTGTTAACCCAATGTTTATAATATCAAATGAGATTTTAAATTATTATATTATCATGATATTATCATGTATGAATATCTCTTAATATGATATATATACATTAAATGTCTTTACAACGATAATCGTTACATATATGTCTCGTTTAAAAATCATTAAGTTAGTAGTCTTGTTTTTACATATGTAGTTCATTGTTAATATACTTAATGATATTTTTACTTATCATAGTATCATGTTAACTATATATATATCCATATATATGTCATCATATAGTTTTTACAAGTTTTAACGTTCGTGAATCACCGGTCAACTTGGGTGGTCATTTGTCTATATGAAACATATTTCAATTAATCAAGTCTTAACAAGTTTGATTGCTTAACATGTTGGAAACATTTAATCATGTAAATATCAATCTCAATTAATATATATAAACATGGAAAAGTTCGGGTCACTACAGTACCTACCCGTTAAATAAATTTCGTCCCGAAATTTTAAGCTGTTGAAGGTGTTGACGAATCTTCTGGAAATAGATGCGGGTATTTCTTCTTCATCTGATCTTCACACTCCCAGTTGAACTCGGGTCCTCTACGAGCATTCCATCGAACCTTAACAATTGGTATCTTGTTTTGCTTAAGTCTTTTAACCTCACGATCCATTATTTCGACGGGTTCTTCGATGAATTGAAGTTTTTCGTTGATTTGGATTTCATCTAACGGAATAGTGAGATCTTCTTTAGCAAAACATTTCTTCAAATTCGAGACATGGAAAGTGTTATGTACAGCCGCGAGTTGTTGAGGTAACTCAAGTCGGTAAGCTACTGGTCCGACACGATTAATAATCTTGAATGGTCCAATATACGTTGGATTTAATTTCCCTCGTTTACCAAATCGAACAACGCCTTTCCAAATTATCCGAGCGTTGGTCTTAGAGAACCAGAATTTTGCATTAGTGTGTCTTATCGAGTTTGTTAGGATGCATTAGTGAGTCTGGACTTCGACCGTGTTTACTTGAAAAATGATTGCTTAACAAATTTTGTTGGAAACTATATATTTTTAACATGTGAATATTATGTGATATATTAATCTCTTAACGCGTTTGATATTATGTGATAGATGTCTACCTCTAGAACAAGTCCCATTGACTCACCTAATAATAATGAAGAGTCAAATGTAAATTGGAATGATTCGTGGACTGATTCACAAGTTCCCGAAGAGGAATCGGAAGAAGAGTCGGAACCGGAAGAAGAATCGGAACCGGAAGAAGAATCGGAACCGGATGAAGAAATAGAACCGGTGGGGGAAATAATAAAACGGTTAAGTAAAAGAAAATCCTCAACCAACCGACCAAGGTTAATTATGGTTAATGGTGTTTCCGCCAAGGAAGCAAAATATTGGGAGGATTACCAATTCTCCGATGAATCGGATTCCGACGAGAATTCCGATGATGTTATAGAAATTACCCCAACTGAATTTAAAAAGGCAAAAGAAAATAATAAGGGAAAGGGCATAAAAATAAAGAAATCTAATTCCAACCCCGATGAACTTTATATGTATCGTCAACCCCCGAAGTCCTTAAGTTGTAACAATGACCCGGGAACCTCTAAACCACCAGGTTTTTCTAAACCAATGTGGATAACGACGGCTCGTATTAGGGGAACATCATATATCCCTAGAAACTTGGCAAAACGAACCAAAACCGAAGAAGAAGAAACAAGCGAGTCGGAATAAGATAGTTGTATTCGTGTGGTGTAATATAAGTAATATAGTGTGCTTATGCTTTATGATATATGTAAAAATTGCTTGTATTAATAAGTATTTTTTTTTTTTTTTATGAATCTAACTCTTGTCTATTTTACAGTATAAAAACACAAAATGGATAGACAACCCAATATTTTAAGAGACCTACCCGGAGACATGATTGATGAAATCTTGTCTAGAGTCGGTCAGAATTCTTCGGCACAACTATTTAAGGCGAGATCAGTTTGTAAGACATTCGAAGAACGTTCCAAGAATGCCTTGGTTTATAAAAGGCTTTCGTTCGAAAGATGGGGGATATCACATTGGGAAATCCATAAGTTACGATGTGTTTACTTTGACGCATATATTGCGGGGAACCCAAATGCTATTTTACGCAATGGGTTAAGAAATTATTTTGACTCAATATATCCGAATATTGGACTTCGTGATTTAGATAAAGCGGCTAACATGCAACATAAAGAAGCATGTTATGCTTACGGATTAGTAATGTTCGCTTCTCACCAAAGTGAGAACAAGAACATCGGCCTACAACTATTAAACAAAACGTTCCCACAAGTGACGGAGTCGGTAATTGGGGTAAGAAATGAGGTTTTTAGATTGTTACGAGACTGTTGGACATTACGTAACCCTCGTCCCTTTGACGACGTTACAACACGCTGTCTTATCAACGGCCATAACGGTTATGTTCCACAAGACCAAGGATGGGAAGTAGTCCTAGTAAAACCAGAATGCATGACTTGTTTCTGGACGTATGAATTACGTGTCTTTATTGCCTTTGTTGAACGACTTGTGTACTAGCTAGAATTATCTTCACAACTATCTTGTATCAAAGTTATTGTGTGCTATATTTCATGCTTTATGTAAAATAAGCGGTATTGTAAGTTTGTAAAATATTGTATAAAAGTTTGAACGCGAAATATTATTATAATCAGTTTTTCATATAGAATTGTAGTAGTTGAATTGTATATTAGCTACTAAGTATGAACTTAACGGGTAGGTACTACCCGAATTTAAACTTATAAAACGCTAATATGAAGAAAAAGCTTTTATAAATGAGTTCATATTATGCTATGAAATACTATTAACTACTCTTAAGAGTCTGTATGATTAACTTGTTCCATTTGACTATTTTGAAGGAAATGGCACCGACTACTCGACACACCGTGAATATGAATGAAGAGGAATTTCGTACTTTTCTAGCTTCAAACATAGCCGCAGTACAGGCTGCGCTACATACCAACAATAACCTTGGATCTAGCAGTACAGGAAATCGTGTAGGATGCACCTACAAAGAATTCACTGCCTGCAAACCTTTGGAATTTGATGGAACCGAAGGACCGATCGGATTGAAACGGTGGACCGAGAAGGTCGAATCGGTGTTTGCCATAAGTAAGTGTACTGAAGAGGACAAAGTGAAGTACGCTACACATACCTTCACAGGTTCTGCGTTAACATGGTGGAATACCTATCTAGAGCAAGTGGGACAAGATGATGCGTACGCACTACCGTGGTCAGCATTCAAGCACTTGATGAACGAGAAGTACCGTCCCAGAACCGAGGTCAATAAGCTCAAGACAGAACTTAGAGGGTTACGAACCCAAGGATTTGATATTACCACGTACGAAAGACGATTCACAGAATTGTGCCTATTGTGTCCGGGTGCATTCGAAGATGAGGAAGAGAAAATCGACGCGTTTGTGAAAGGATTACCGGAAAGAATCCAAGAAGATATAAGTTCACACGAGCCCGCCTCCATACAACAGGCATGTAGAATGGCTCACAAACTAGTGAACCAGATTGAAGAAAGAATTAAAGAACAAACTGCTGAAGAGGCCAATGTGAAGCAAGTCAAAAGAAAGTGGGAGGAAAACGGTGATAAGAATCACCAATACAACAACAGCAATTACAACAATAATCGCAACAATTATCCCAAAAATCGCAACATCAATCGCAACTACAACAAATGGCCCAACAACAACAACAACAACAACAACAACAGCAGCAACTACAACAATCATCCCAACAACAATAATAACCGCAACAACAACAACAATCAGAAGCAGCTATGCCAAAGGTGTGAAAAGTATCACTCGGGGTTCTGCACCAAATTTTGCAACAAGTGTAAAAGAAATGGTCATAGCGCGGCGAAGTGTGAGGTCTACGGACCAGGGGTTAATAGAACGAAAGGAACAAATGGTGTAGGAACGAGTAATGGCGGAGCAAGTAGTGTCGGAGCAAGTTATGCCAATGTAGTTTGTTATAAATGTGGAAAACCGGGCCACATTATTAGAAATTGCCCGAACCAGGAGAACACGAATGGACAAGGCCGTGGAAGAGTTTTCAATATTAATGCGGCAGAGGCACGGGAAGACCCGGAGCTTGTTACGGGTACGTTTCTTATTGACAATAAATCTGCTTACGTCTTATTTGATTCGGGTGTAGATAGAAGCTATATGAGTAGAGATTTTTGTGCTAAATTAAGTTGTCCATTGACGCCTTTGGATAGTAAATTTTTACTCGAATTAGCAAATGGTAAATTAATTTCAGAAGATAATATATGTCGAAATCGAGAAATTAAACTGGTTAGCGAAACATTTAAGATTGATTTGATACCAGTAGAGTTAGGGAGTTTTGATGTGATAATCGGTATGGACTGGTTGAAAGAAGTGAAAGCAGAGATCGTTTGTTACAAAAATGCAATTCGCATTATACGAGAAAAAGGAAAACCCTTAATGGTGTACGGAGAAAAGGGCAACACGAAGCTACATCTTATTAGTAATTTGAAGGCACAAAAACTAATAAGAAAAGGATGCTATGCTGTTCTAGCACACGTCGAGAAAGTACAAACTGAAGAAAAGAGCATCAATGATGTTCCCATTGCAAAAGAATTTCCCGATGTATTTCCGAAAGAATTACCGGGATTACCCCCACATCGATCCGTTGAATTTCAAATAGATCTTGTACCAGGAGCTGCACCAATAGCTCGTGCTCCTTACAGACTCGCACCCAGCGAGATGAAAGAACTGCAAAGCCAATTACAAGAACTTTTAGAGCGTGGTTTCATTCGACCAAGCACATCACCGTGGGGAGCTCCTGTTTTGTTTGTCAAGAAGAAAGATGGTACATTCAGGTTGTGTATCGACTACCGAGAGTTGAACAAACTTACCATCAAGAACCGCTACCCACTACCGAGAATCGACGACTTATTTGATCAACTACAAGGCTCGTCTGTTTATTCAAAGATTGATTTACGTTCCGGGTATCATCAAATGCGGGTGAAAGAAGATGATATTCCAAAGACTGCTTTCAGAACACGTTACGGTCATTACGAGTTTATGGTCATGCCGTTTGGTTTAACTAATGCACCAGCTGTGTTCATGGACCTTATGAACCGAGTGTGTGGACCATACCTTGACAAGTTTGTCATTGTTTTCATTGATGACATACTTATTTACTCAAAGAATGACCAAGAA
Source organism: Rutidosis leptorrhynchoides (assembly GCF_046630445.1). Lineage (NCBI taxonomy): Eukaryota > Viridiplantae > Streptophyta > Magnoliopsida > Asterales > Asteraceae > Rutidosis > Rutidosis leptorrhynchoides. The sequence goes on along the minus strand of NC_092334.1, from coordinate 565,333,406 downwards.
CACGGTGAACATTTGAGAAAGGTGTTAGAAGTATTGAGGAAGGAAGAATTGTACGCTAAGTTTTCAAAGTGTGCATTTTGGTTGGAAGAAGTTCAATTCCTCGGTCACATAGTGAACAAAGAAGGTATTAAGGTGGACCCGGCAAAGATAGAAACTGTTTAAAAGTGGGAAACCCCGAAAACTCCGAAACACATACGCCAGTTTTTAGGACTAGCTGGTTACTACAGAAGGTTCATCCAAGACTTTTTCAGAATAGCAAAACCCTTGACTGCATTAACGCATAAAGGGAAGAAATTTGAATGGAATGATGAACAAGAGAAAACGTTTCAGTTATTGAAGAAAAAGCTAACTACGACACCTATATTGTCATTGCCTGAAGGGAATGATGATTTTGTGATTTATTGTGACGCATCAAAGCAAGGTCTCGGTTGTGTATTAATGCAACGAACGAAGGTGATTGCTTATGCGTCTAGACAATTGAAGATTCACGAACAAAATTATACGACGCATGATTTGGAATTAGGCGCGGTTGTTTTTGCATTAAAGACTTAGAGGCACTACTTATATGGGGTTAAAAGTATTATATATACCGACCACAAAAGTCTTCAACACATATTTAATCAGAAACAACTGAATATGAGGCAGCGTAGGTAGATTGAATTATTGAATGATTACGACTTTGAGATTCGTTACCACCCGGGGAAGGCAAATGTGGTAGCCGATGCCTTGAGCAGGAAGGACAGAGAACCCATTTGAGTAAAATCTATGAATATAATGATTCATAATAACCTTACTACTCAAATAAAGGAGGCACAACAAGGAGTTTTAAAAGAGGGAAATTTAAAGGATGAAATACCCAAAGGATCGGAGAAGCATCTTAATATTCGGGAAGACGGAACCCGGTATAGGGCTGAAAGGATTTGGGTACCAAAATTTGGAGATATGAGAAAAATGGTACTTAGAGAAGCTCATAAAACCAGATACTCAATACATCCTGGAACAGGGAAGATGTACAAGGATCTCAAGAAACATTTTTGGTGGCCGGGTATGAAAGCCGATGTTGCTAAATACGTAGGAGAATGTTTGACGTGTTCTAAGGTCAAAGCTGAGCATCAGAAACCATCAGGTCTACTTCAACAACCCAAAATCCCGGAATGGAAATGGGAAAACATTACCATGGATTTCATCACTAAATTGCCAAGGACTGCAAGTGGTTTTGATACTATTTGGGTAATAGTTGATCGTCTCACCAAATCAGCACACTTCCTGCCAATAAGAGAAGATGACAAGATGGAGAAGTTAGCACGACTGTATTTGAAGGAAGTCGTCTCCAGACATGGAATACCAATCTCTATTATCTTTGATAGGGATGGCAGATTTATTTCAAGATTCTGGCAGACATTACAACAAGCATTAGGAACTCGTCTAGACATGAGTACTGCCTATCATCCACAAACTGATGGGCAGAGCGAAAGGACGATACAAACGCTTGAAGACATGCTACGAGCATGTGTTATTGATTTCGGAAACAGTTGGGATCGACATCTATCGTTAGTAGAATTTTCCTACAACAACAGCTACCATTCAAGCATTGAGATGGCGCCGTTTGAAGCACTTTATGGTAGAAAGTGCAGGTCTCCGATTTGTTGGAGTGAAGTGGGGGATAGGCAGATTACGGGTCCGGAGATTATACAAGAAACTACCGAGAAGATCATCCAAATTCAACAACGGTTGAAAACCGCCCAAAGTCGACAAAAGAGCTACGCTGACATTAAAAGAAAAGATATAGAATTTGAAATTGGAGAGATGGTCATGCTTAAAGTTGCACCTTGGAAAGGCGTTGTTCGATTTGGTAAACGAGGGAAATTAAATCCAAGGTATATTGGACCATTCAATATTATTGATCGTATCGGACCAGTAGCTTACCGACTTGAGTTACCTCAACAACTCGCGACTGTACATAACACTTTCCACGTCTCGAATTTGAAGAAATGTTTTGCTAAAGAAGATCTCACTATTCCGTTAGATGAAATCCAAATCAACGAAAAACTTCAATTCATCGAAGAACCCGACGAAATAATGGATCGTGAGGTTAAAAGACTTAAGCAAAACAAGATACCAATTGTTAAGGTTCGATTGAATGCTCGTAGAGGACCTGAGTTCACCTGGGAGCGTGAAGATCAGATGAAGAAGAAATACCCGCATCTATTTCCAGAAGATTCGTCAACACCTTCAACAGCTTAAAATTTCGGGACGAAATTTATTTAACGGGTAGGTACTGTAGTGACCCGAACTTTTCCATGTTTATATATATTAATTGAGATTGATATTTACATGATTAAATGTTTCTAACATGTTAAGCAATCAAACTTGTTAAGACTTGATTAATTGAAATATGTTTCATATAGACAATTGACCACCCAAGTTGACCGGTGATTCACGAACGTTAAAACTTGTAAAAACTATATGATGACATATATATGGATATATATATAGTTAACATGATACTATGATAAGTAAACATATCATTAAGTATATTAACAATGAACTACATATGTAAAAACAAGACTACTAACTTAATGATTTTTAAACGAGACATATATGTAACGATTATCGTTGTAAAGACATTTAATGTATATATATCATATTAAGAGATATTCATACATGATAATATCATGATAATATAATAATTTAAAATCTCATTTGATATTATAAACATTGGGTTAACAACATTTAACAAGATCGTTAACCTAAAGGTTTCAAAACAACACTTACATGTAACGACTAACGATGACTTAACGACTCAGTTATAATGTATATATATGTAGTGTTTTAATATGTATTTATACACTTTTGAAAGACTTCAATACACTTATCAAAATACTTCTACTTAACAAAAATGCTTACAATTACATCCTCGTTCAGTTTCATCAACAATTCTACTCGTATGCACCCGTATTCGTACTCGTACAATACACAGCTTTTAGATGTATGTACTATTGGTATATACACTCCAATGATCAGCTCTTAGCAGCCCATGTGAGTCACCTAACACATGTGGGAACCATCATTTGGCAACTAGCATGAAATATCTCATAAAATTACAAAAATATGAGTAATCATTCATGACTTATTTACATGAAAACAAAATTACATATCCTTTATATCTAATCCATACACCAACGACCAAAAACACCTAAAAACACTTTCATTCTTCAATTTTCTTCATCTAATTGATCTCTCTCAAGTTCTATCTTCAAGTTCTAAGTGTTCTTCATATATTCTACAAGTTCTAGTTACATAAAATCAAGAATACTTTCAAGTTTGCTAGCTCACTTCCAATCTTGTAAGGTGATCATCCAACCTCAAGAAATCTTTGTTTCTTACAGTAGGTTATCATTCTAATACAAGGTAATAATCATATTCAAACTTTGGTTCAATTTCTATAACTATAACAATCTTATTTCAAGTGATGATCTTACTTGAACTTGTTTTCGTGTCATGATTCTGCTTCAAGAACTTCGAGCCATCCAAGGATCCGTTGAAGCTAGATCCATTTTTCTCTTTTCCAGTAGGTTTATCCAAGGAACTTAAGGTAGTAATGATGTTCATAACATCATTCGATTCATACATATAAAGCTATCTTATTCGAAGGTTTAAATTTGTAATCACTAGAACATAGTTTAGTTAATTCTAAACTTGTTCGCAAACAAAAGTTAATCCTTCTAACTTGACTTTTAAAATCAACTAAACACATGTTCTATATCTATATGATATGTTAACTTAATGATTTAAAACCTGGAAACACGAAAAACACCGTAAAACCGGATTTACGCCGTCGTAGTAACACCGCGGGCTGTTTTGGGTTAGTTAATTAAAAACTATGATAAACTTTGATTTAAAAGTTGTTATTCTGAGAAAATGATTTTTATTATGAACATGAAACTATATCCAAAAATTATGGTTAAACTCAAAGTGGAAGTATGTTTTCTAAAATGGTCATCTAGACGTCGTTCTTTCGACTGAAATGACTACCTTTACAAAAACGACTTGTAACTTATTTTTCTGACTATAAACCTATACTTTTTCTGTTTATATTCATAAAATAGAGTTCAATATGAAACCATAGCAATTTGATTCACTCAAAACGGTTTTAAAATGAAGAAGTTATGGGTAAAACAAGATTGGATAATTTTTCTCATTTTAGCTACGTGAAAATTGGTAACAAATCTATTCCAACCATAACTTAATCAACTTGTATTGTATATTATGTAATCTTGAGATACCATAGACACGTATACAATGTTTCGACCTATCATGTCGACACATCTATATATATTTCGGAACAACCATAGACACTCTATATGTGAATGTTGGAGTTAGCTATACAGGGTTGAGGTTGATTCCAAAATATATATAGTTTGAGTTGTGATCAATATTGAGATACGTATACACTGGGTCGTGGATTGATTTAAGATAATATTTATCGATTTATTTATGTACATCTAACTGTGGACAACTAGTTGTAGGTTACTAACAAGGACAGCTGACTTAATAAACTTAAAACATCAAAATATATTAAAAGTGTTGTAAATATATTTTGAACATACTTTGATATATATGTATATATTGTTATAGGTTCGTGAATCAACCAGTGGCCAAATCTTACTTCCCGACGAAGTAAAAATCTGTGAAAGTGAGTTATAGTTCCACTTTTAAAATCTAATATTTTAGGGATGAGATTACATGCAGGTTTTATAAATGATTTACAAAATAGACACAAGTACGTGAGCTACATTCTATGGTTGAATTATCGAAATCGAATATGCCCCTTTTTATTAAGTCTGGTAATCTAAGAATTAGGGAACAGACACCCTAATTGACGCGAATCCTAAAGATAGATCTATTGGGCCTAACAAACCCCATCCAAAGTACCGGATGCTTTAGTACTTCGAAATTTATATCATATCCGAAGGGTGTCCCGGAATGATGGGGATATTCTTATATATGCATCTTGTTATTGTCGGTTACTAGGTGTTCACCATATGAATGATTTTTATCTCTATGTATGGGATGTGTATTGAAATATGAAATCTTGTGGTCTATTATTATGATTTGATATATATAGGTTAAACCTATAACTCACCAACATTTTTGTTGAAGTTTTAAGCATGTTTATTCTCAGGTGATTATTAAGAGCTTCCGCTGTCGCATACTTAAATAAGGACGAGATTTGGAGTCCATGCTTGTATGATATTGTGTAAAAACTGCATTCAAGAAACTTATTTTGTTGTAACATATTTGTATTGTAAACCATTATGTAATGGTCGTGTGTAAACAGGATATTTTAGATTATCATTTTTTTGATAATCTACGTAAAGCTTTTTAAACCTTTATTGATGAAATAAAGGTTATGGTTTGTTTTAATATGAATGCAGCTAACTCCAACATTCACATATAGAGTGTCTATGGTTGTTCCGAAATATATATAGATGTGTCGACATGATAGGTCGAAACATTGTATACGTGTCTATGGTATCTCAAGATTACATAAAATACAATACAAGTTGATTAAGTTATGGTTGGAATAGATTTGTTACCAATTTTCACGTAGCTAAAATGAGAAAAATTATCCAATCTTGTTTTACCCATAACTTCTTCATTTTAAAACCGTTTTGAGTGAATCAAATTGCTATGGTTTCATATTGAACTCTATTTTATGAATCTAAACAGAAAAAGTATAGGTTTATAGTCGGAAAAATAAGTTACAAGTCATTTTTGTAAAGGTAGTCATTTCAGTCGAAAGAACGACGTCTAGATGACCATTTTAGAAAACATACTTCCACTTTGAGTTTAACCATAATTTTTGGATATAGTTTCATGTTCATAATAAAAATCATTTTCTCAGAATAACAACTTTTAAATCAAAGTTTATCATAGTTTTTAATTAACTAACCCAAAACAGCCCGCGGTGTTACTACGACGGCGTAAATCCGGTTTTACGGTGTTTTTCGTGTCTCCAGGTTTTAAATCATTAAGTTAGCATATCATATAGATATAGAACATGTGTTTAGTTGATTTTAAAAGTCAAGTTAGAAGGATTAACTTTTATTTGCGAACAAGTTTAGAATTAACTAAACTATGTTCTAGTGATTACAAGTTTAAACCTTCGAATAAGATAGCTTTATATGTATGAATCGAATGATGTTATGAACATCATTACTACCTTAAGTTCCTTGGATAAACCTACTGGAAAAGAGAAAAATGGATCTAGCTTCAACGGATCCTTGGATGGCTCGAAGTTCTTGAAGCAGAATCATGACACGAAAACAAGTTCAAGTAAGATCATCACTTGAAATAAGATTGTTATAGTTATAGAAATTGAACCAAAGTTTGAATATGATTATTACCTTGTATTAGAATGATAACCTACTGTAAGAAACAAATATTTCTTGAGGTTGGATGATCACCTTAAAAGATTGGGAGTGAGCTAGCAAACTTGAAAGTATTCTTGATTTTATGTAACTAGAACTTGTAGAATATATGAAGAACACTTAGAACTTGAAGATAGAACTTGAGAGAGATCAATTAGATGAAGAAAATTGAAGAATGAAAGTGTTTGTAGGTGTTTTTGGTCGTTGGTGTATGGATTAGATATAAAGGATATGTAATTTTGTTTTCATGTAAATAAGTCATGAATGATTACTCATATTTTTGTAATTTTATGAGATATTTCATGCTAGTTGCCAAATGATGGTTCCCACATGTGTTAGGTGACTCACATGGGCTGCTAAGAGCTGATCATTGGAGTGTATATACCAATAGTACATACATCTAAAAGCTGTGTATTGTACGAGTACGAATACGGGTGCATACGAGTAGAATTGTTGATGAAACTGAACGAGGATGTAATTGTAAGCATTTTTGTTAAGTAGAAGTATTTTGATAAGTGTATTGAAGTCTTTTAAAAGTGTATAAATACATATTAAAATACTACATGTATATACATTTTAACTGAGTCGTTAAGTCATCGTTAGTCGTTACATGTAAGTGTTGTTTTGAAACCTTTAGGTTAACGATCTTGTTAAATGTTGTTAACCCAATGTTTATAATATCAAATGAGATTTTAAATTATTATATTATCATGATATTATCATGTATGAATATCTCTTAATATGATATATATACATTAAATGTCGTTACAACGATAATCGTTACATATATGTCTCGTTTCGAAATCATTAAGTTAGTAGTCTTATTTTTACATATGTAGTTCATTGTTAATATACTTAATGATATGTTTACTTATCATAGTATCATGTTAACTATATATATATCCATATATATGTCATCATATAGTTTTTACAAGTTTTAACGTTCGTGAATCACCGGTCAACTTGGGTGGTCAATTGTCTATATGAAACATATTTCAATTAATCAAGTCTTAACAAGTTTGATTGCTTAACATGTTGGAAACATTTAATCATGTAAATATCAATCTCAATTAATATATATAAACATGGAAAAGTTCGGGTCACTACAGTACCTACCCGTTAAATAAATTTCGTCCCGAAATTTTAAGCTGTTGAAGGTGTTGACGAATCTTCTCTTAATAGTTAATAGCGTGGTTTCATTCGACCAAGCACATCACCGTGGGGAGCTCCTGTTTTGTTTGTCAAGAAGAAAGATGGTACATTCAGGTTGTGTATCGACTACCGAGAGTTGAACAAACTTACCATCAAGAACCGCTACCCACTACCGAGAATCGACGACTTATTTGATCAACTACAAGGCTCGTCTGTTTATTCAAAGATTGACTTACGTTCCGGGTATCATCAAATGCGGGTGAAAGAAGATGATATTCCAAAGACTGCTTTCAGAACACGTTACGGTCATTACGAGTTTATGGTCATGCCGTTTGGTTTAACTAATGCACCAGCTGTGTTCATGGACCTTATGAACCGAGTGTGTGGACCATACCTTGACAAGTTTGTCATTGTTTTCATTGATGACATACTTATTTACTCAAAGAATGACCAAGAACACGGTGAACATTTGAGAAAGGTGTTAGAAGTATTGAGGAAGGAAGAATTGTACGCTAAGTTTTCAAAGTGTGCATTTTGGTTGGAAGAAGTTCAATTCCTCGGTCACATAGTGAACAAAGAAGGTATTAAGGTGGACCCGGCAAAGATAGAAACTGTTTAAAAGTGGGAAACCCCGAAAACTCCGAAACACATACGCTAGTTTTTAGGACTAGCTGGTTACTACAGAAGGTTCATCCAAGACTTTTCCAGAATAGCAAAACCCTTGACTGCATTAACGCATAAAGGGAAGAAATTTGAATGGAATGATGAACAAGAGAAAGCGTTTCAGTTATTGAAGAAAAAGCTAACTACGGCACCTATATTGTCATTGCCTGAAGGGAATGATGATTTTGTGATTTATTGTGACGCATCAAAGCAAGGTCTCGGTTGTGTATTAATGCAACGAACGAAGGTGATTGCTTATGCGTCTAGACAATTGAAGATTCACGAACAAAATTATACGACGCATGATTTGGAATTAGGCGCGGTTGTTTTTGCATTAAAGACTTGGAGGCACTACTTATATGGGGTCAAAAGTATTATATATACCGACCACAAAAGTCTTCAACACATATTTAATCAGAAACAACTGAATATGAGGCAGCGTAGGTGGATTGAATTGTTGAATGATTATGACTTTGAGATTCGTTACCACCCGGGGAAGGCAAATGTGGTAGCCGATGCCTTGAGCAGGAAGGACAGAGAACCCATTCGAGTAAAATCTATGAATATAATGATTCATAATAACCTTACTACTCAAATAAAGGAGGCGCAACAAGGGGTTTTAAAAGAGGGAAATTTAAAGGATGAAATACCCAAAGGATCGGAGAAGCATCTTAATATTCGGGAAGACGGAACCCGGTATAGGGCTGAAAGGATTTGGGTACCAAAATTTGGAGATATGAGAAAAATGGTACTTAGAGAAGCTCATAAAACCAGATACTCAATACATCCTGGAACGGGGAAGATGTACAAGGATCTCAAGAAACATTTTTGGTGGCCGGGTATGAAAGCCGATGTTGCTAAATACGTAGGAGAATGTTTGACGTGTTCTAAGGTCAAAGCTGAGCATCAGAAACCATCAGGTCTACTTCAACAACCCGAAATCCCAGAATGGAAATGGGAAAACATTACCATGGATTTCATCACTAAATTGCCAAGGACTGCAAGTGGTTTTGATACTATTTGGGTAATAGTTGATCGTCTCACCAAATCAGCACACTTCCTGCTAATAAGAGAAGATGACAAGATGGAGAAGTTAGCACGACTGTATTTGAAGGAAGTCGTCTCCAGACATGGAATACCAATCTCTATTATCTCTGATAGGGATGGTAGATTTATTTCAAGATTCTGGCAGACATTACAGCAAGCATTAGGAACTCGTCTAGACATGAGTACTGCCTATCATCCACAAACTGATGGGCAGAGCGAAAGGACGATACAAACGCTTGAAGACATGCTACGGGCATGTGTTATTGATTTCGGAAACAGTTGGGATCGACATCTACCGTTAGCAGAATTTTCCTACAACAGCAGCTACCATTCAAGCATTGAGATGGCGCCGTTTGAAGCACTTTATGGTAGAAAGTGCAGGTCTCCGATTTGTTGGAGTGAAGTGGGGGATAGACAGATTACGGGTCCGGAGATTATACAAGAAACTACCGAGAAGATCATCCAAATTCAACAACGGTTGAAAACCGCCCAAAGTCGACAAAAGAGCTACGCTGACATTAAAAGAAAAGATATAGAATTTGAAATTGGAGAGATGGTCATGCTTAAAGTTGCACCTTGGAAAGGCGTTGTTCGATTTGGTAAACGAGGGAAATTAAATCCAAGGTATATTGGACCATTCAAGATTATTAATCGTGTCGGACCAGTAGCTTACCGACTTGAGTTACCTCAACAACTCGCGGCTGTACATAACACTTTCCACGTCTCGAATTTGAAGAAATGTTTTGCTAAAGAAGATCTCACTATTCCGTTAGATGAAATCCAAATCAACGAAAAACTTCAATTCATCGAAGAACCCGACGAAATAATGGATCGTGAGGTTAAAAGACTTAAGCAAAACAAGATACCAATTGTTAAGGTTCGATGGAATGCTCGTAGAGGACCTGAGTTCACCTGGGAGCGTGAAGATCAGATGAAGAAGAAATACTAGCATGCTTCTTTATGTTGCATGTTAGCCGCTTTTTCTAAATCATGAAGTCCTATATTCGGATACATTGAGTCAAAATAATTTCTTAACCCGTTGCGTAAAATAGCATTTGGGTTCCCCGCAATATATGCGTTAAAGTAAACACATTGTAACTTATGGGTTTCCCAATGTGATATCCCCCATCTTTCAAACGAAAGTCTCTTATAAACCAAGACATTCTTGGAACGTTCTTCGAATATCTTACAAACTGATCTCGGCTTAAATAGTTGTGCCGAGGAATTCTGACCGACTCTAGACAAGATTTCATCAATCATGTCTCCGGGTAGGTCTCTTAAAATATTGGGTTGTCTATCCATTTTGTGTTTTTAAACTGTAAAATAGACAAGAGTTAGATTCATAAAAAAATACTTATTAATACAAGCAATTTTTACATATATCATAAAGCATAAGCACACTATATTACATATATTACACCACACGAATACAACTATCTTATTCCGACTCGCTCGTTTCTTCTTCTTCGGTTTTGGTTCGTTTTGCCAAGTTTCTAGGGATATATGATGTTCCCCTAATACGAGCCGTCGTGATCCACATTGGTTTAGAAAAACCTGGTGGTTTAGAGGTTCCCGGGTCATTGTTACAACTTAAGGACTTCGGGGGTTGACGATACATATAAAGTTCATCGGGGTTGGAATTAGATTTCTCTATTTTTATACCCTTTCCCTTATTATTTTCTTTTGCCTTTTTAAATTCAGTTGGGGTAATTTCTATAACATCATCGGAATTCTCGTCGGAATCCGATTCATCGGAGAATTGGTAATCCTCCCAATATTTTGCTTCCTTGGCGGAAACACCATTGACCATAATTAACCTTGGTCGGTTGGTTGAGGATTTTCTTTTACTTAACCGTTTTATTATTTCCCCCACCGGTTCTATTTCTTCATCCGGTTCCGATTCTTCTTCCGGTTCCGATTCTTCTTCCGGTTCCGACTCTTCTTCCGGTTCCTCTTCGGGAACTTGTGAATCAGTCCACGAATCATTCCAATTTACATTTGACTCTTCATTATTATTAGGTGAGTCAATGGGACTTGTTCTAGAGGTAGACATCTATCACATAATATCAAACGCGTTAAGAGATTAATATATCACATAATATTCACATGTTAAAAATATATAGTTTCCAACAAAATTTGTTAAGCAATCATTTTTCAAGTAAACACGGTCGAAGTCCAGACTCACTAATGCATCCTAACAAACTCGATAAGACACACTAATGCAAAATTCTGGTTCTCTAAGACCAACGCTCGGATACCAACTGAAATGTCCCGTTCTTATTGATTAAAAACGTTCCATATTAATTGATTTCGTTGCGAGGTTTTGACCTCTATATGAGACGTTTTTCAAAGACTGCATTCATATTAAAACAAACCATAACCTTTATTTCATCAATAAAGGTTTAAAAAGCTTTACGTAGATTATCAAAAAAATGATAATCTAAAATATCCTGTTTACACACGACCATTACATAATGGTTTACAATACAAATATGTTACAACAAAATAAGTTTCTTGAATGCAGTTTTTACACAATATCATACAAGCATGGACTCCAAATCTCGTCCTTATTTAAGTATGCGACAGCGGAAGCTCTTAATAATCACCTGAGAATAAACATGCTTAAAACGTCAACAAAAATGTTGGTGAGTTATAGTCCCACTTTTAAAATCTAATATTTTTGGGATGAGAATACATGCAGGTTTTATAAATGATTTACAAAATAGACACAAGTACGTGAACTACATTCTATGGTTGAATTATCGAAATCGAATATGCCCCTTTTTATTAAGTCTGGTAATCTAAGAATTAGGGAACAGACACCCTAATTGACGCGAATCCTAAAGATAGATCTATTGGGCCTAACAAACCCCATCTGTAGTGACCCGAACTTTTCCATGTTTATATATATTAATTGAGATTGATATTTACATGATTAAATGTAAATATGTTTCATATAGACAATTGACCACCCAAGTTGACCGGTGATTCACGAACGTTAAAACTTGTAAAAACTATATGATGACATATATATGGATATATATATAGTTAACATGATACTATGATAAGTAAACATATCATTAAGTATATTAACAATGAACTACATATGTAAAAACAAGACTACTAACTTAATGATTTTTAAACGAGACATATATGTAACGATTATCGTTGTAAAGACATTTAATGTATATATATCATATTAAGAGATATTCATACATGATAATATCATGATAATATAATAATTTAAAATCTCATTTGATATTATAAACATTGGGTTAACAACATTTAACAAGATCGTTAACCTAAAGGTTTCAAAACAACACTTACATGTAACGACTAACGATGACTTAACGACTCAGTTAAAATGTATATACATGTAGTGTTTTAATATGTATTTATACACTTTTAAAAGACTTCAATACACTTATCAAAATACTTCTACTTAACAAAAATGCTTACAATTACATCCTCGTTCAGTTTCATCAACAATTCTACTCGTATGCACCCGTATTCGTACTCGTACAATACACAGCTTTTAGATGTATGTACTATTGGTATATACACTCCAATGATCAGCTCTTAGCAGCCCATGTGAGTCACCTAACACATGTGGGAACCATCATTTGGCAACTAGCATGAAATATCTCATAAAATTACAAAAATATGAGTAATCATTCATGACTTATTTACATGAAAACAAAATTACATATCCTTTATATCTAATCCATACACCAACGACCAAAAACACCTAAAAACACTTTCATTCTTCAATTTTCTTCATCTAATTGATCTCTCTCAAGTTCTATCTTCAAGTTCTAAGTGTTCTTCATATATTCTACAAGTTCTAGTTACATAAAATCAAGAATACTTTCAAGTTTGCTAGCTCACTCCCAATCTTGTAAGGTGATCATCCAACCTTAAGAAATCTTTGTTTCTTACAGTAGGTTATCATTCTAATACAAGGTAATAATCATATTCAAACTTTGGTTCAATTTCTATAACTATAACAATCTTATTTCAAGTGATGATCTTACTTGAACTTGTTTTCGTGTCATGATTCTGCTTCAAGAACTTCGAGCCATCCAAGGATCCGTTGAAGCTAGATCCATTTTTCTCTTTTCCAGTAGGTTTATCCAAGGAACTTAAGGTAGTAATGATGTTCATAACATCATTCGATTCATACATATAAAGCTATCTTATTCGAAGGTTTAAACTTGTAATCACTAGAACATAGTTTAGTTAATTCTAAACTTGTTCGCAAATAAAAGTTAATCCTTCTAACTTGACTTTTAAAATCAACTAAACACATGTTCTATATCTATATGATATGCTAACTTAATGATTTAAAACCTGGAGACACGAAAAACACCGTAAAACCGGATTTACGCCGTCGTAGTAACACCGCGGGCTGTTTTGGGTTAGTTAATTAAAAACTATGATAAACTTTGATTTAAAAGTTGTTATTCTGAGATAATGATTTTTATTATGAACATGAAACTATATCCAAAAATTATGGTTAAACTCAAAGTGGAAGTATGTTTTCTAAAATGGTCATCTAGACGTCGTTCTTTCGACTGAAATGACTACCTTTACAAAAACGACTTGTAACTTATTTTTCCGACTACAAACCTATACTTTTTTTCTGTTTAGATTCATAAAATAGAGTTCAATATGAAACCATAGCAATTTGATTCACTCAAAACGGATTTAAAATGAAGAAGTTATGGGTAAAACAAGATTGGATAATTTTTCTCATTTTAGCTACGTGAAAATTGGTAACAAATCTATTCCAACCATAACTTAATCAACTTGTATTGTATATTATGTAATCTTGAGATACCATAGACACATATACAATGTTTCGACCTATCATGTCGACACATCTATATATATTTCGGAACAACCATAGACACTCTATATGTGAATGTTGGAGTTAGCTATACAGGGTTGAGGTTGATTCCAAAATATATATAGTTTGAGTTGTGATCAATACTGAGATATGTATACACTGGGTCGTGGATTGATTCAAGATAATATTTATCGATTTATTTCTGTACATCTAACTGTGGACAACTAGTTGTAGGTTACTAACGAGGACAGCTGACTTAATAAACTTAAAACATCAAAATATATTAAAAGTGTTGTAAATATATTTTGAACATACTTTGATATATATGTATATATTGTTATAGGTTCGTGAATCAACCAGTGGCCAAGTCTTACTTCCCGACGAAGTAAAAATCTGTGAAAGTGAGTTATAGTCCCACTTTTAAAATCTAATATTTTTGGGATGAGAATACATGCAGGTTTTATAAATGATTTACAAAATAGACACAAGTACGTGAACTACATTCTATGGTTGAATTATCGAAATCGAATATGCCCCTTTTTATTAAGTCTGGTAATCTAAGAATTAGGGAACAGACACCCTAATTGACGCGAATCCTAAAGATGGATCTATTGGGTCTAACAAACCCCATCCAAAGTACCGGATGCTTTAGTACTTCGAAATTTATATCATATCCGAAGGGTGTCCCGGAATGATGGGGATATTCTTATATATGCATCTTGTTATTGTCGGTTACCAGGTGTTCACCATATGAATGATTTTTATCTCTATGTATGGGATGTGTATTGAAATATGAAATCTTGTGGTCTATTATTATGATTTGATATATATAGGTTAAACCTATAACTCACCAACATTTTTGTTGACGTTTTAAGCATGTTTATTCTCAGGTGATTATTAAGAGCTTCCGCTGTCGCATACTTAAATAAGGACGAGATTTGGAGTCCATGCTTGTATGATATTGTGTAAAAACTGCATTCAAGAAACTTATTTTGTTGTAACATATTTGTATTGTAAACTATTATGTAATGGTCGTGTGTAAACAGGATATTTTAGATTATCATTATTTGATAATCTACGTAAAGCTTTTTAAACCTTTATTGATGAAATAAAGGTTATGGTCTGTTTTAAAATGAATGCAGTCTTTGAAAAACGTCTCATATAGAGGTCAAAACCTCGCAACGAAATCAATTAATATGGAACGTTTTTAATCAATAAGAACGAGACATTTCACTAACGGTAGATGTCGATCCCTACTGTTTCCGAAATCAATAACACATGCCCGTAGCATGTCTTCAAGCGTTTGTATCGTCCTTTCACTCTGCCCATCAGTTTGTGGATGATAGGCAGTACTCATGTCTAGACGAGTTCCTAATGCTTGCTGTAATGTCTGCCAGAATCTTGAAATAAATCTACCATCCCTATCAGAGATAATAGAGATTGGTATTCCATGTCTGGAGACGACTTCCTTCAAATACAGTCGTGCTAACTTCTCCATCTTGTCATCTTCTCTTATTGGCAGGAAGTGTGCTGATTTGGTGAGACGATCAACTATTACCCAAATAGTATCAAAACCACTTGTAGTCCTTGGCAATTTAGTGATGAAATCCATGGTAATGTTTTCCCATTTCCATTCCGGGATTTCGGGTTGTTGAAGTAGACCTGATGGTTTCTGATGCTCAGCTTTGACCTTAGAACACGTCAAACATTCTCCTACGTATTTAGCAACATCGGCTTTCATACCCGGCCACCAAAAATGTTTCTTGAGATCCTTGTACATCTTCCTCATTCCAGGATGTATTGAGTATCTGGTTTTATGAGCTTCTCTAAGTACCATTTCTCTCATATCTCCAAATTTTGGTACCCAAATCCTTTCAGCCCTATACCTGGTTCCGTCTTCCCGAATATTAAGATGCTTCACCGATCCCTTGGGTATTTCATCCTTTAAATTTCCCTCTTTTAAAACCCCTTGTTGCGCCTCCTTTATTTGAGTAGTAAGGTTATTATGAATCATTATATTCATAGATTTTACTTGAATGGGTTCTCTGTCCTTCCTGCTCAAGGCATCGGCTACCACATTTGCCTTCCCCGGGTGGTAACGAATCTCAAAGTCATAATCATTCAACAATTCAATCCACCTACGCTGCCTCATATTCAGTTGTTTCTGATTAAATATGTGTTGAAGACTTTTGTGGTCGGTATATATAATACTTTTGACCCCATATAAGTAGTGCCTCCAAGTCTTTAATGCAAAATCAACCGCGCCTAATTCCAAATCATGCGTCGTATAATTTTGTTCGTGAATCTTCAATTGTCTAGACGCATAAGCAATCATCTTCGTTCATTGCATTAATACACAACCGAGACCTTGCTTTGATGCGTCACAATAAATCACAAAATCATCATTCCCTTCAGGCAATGACAATATAGGTGCCGTAGTTAGCTTTTTCTTCAATAACTGAAACGCTTTCTCTTGTTCATCATTCCATTCAAATTTCTTCCCTTTATGCGTTAATGCAGTCAAGGGTTTTGCTATTCTGGAAAAGTCTTGGATGAACCTTCTGTAGTAACCAGCTAGTCCTAAAAACTGGCGTATGTGTTTCGGAGTTTTCGGGGTTTCCCACTTTTCAACAGTTTCTATCTTTGCCGGATCCACCTTAATACCTTCTTTGTTCACTATGTGACCGAGGAATTGAACTTCTTCCAACCAAAATGCACACTTTGAAAACTTAGCGTACAATTCTTCCTTCCTCAATACTTCTAACACCTTTCTCAAATGTTCACCGTGTTCTTGGTCATTCTTTGAGTAAATAAGTATGTCATCAATGAAAACAATGACAAACTTGTCAAGGTATGGTCCACACACTCGGTTCATAAGGTCCATGAACACAGCTGGTGCATTAGTTAAACCAAACGGCATGACCATAAACTCGTAATGACCGTAACGTGTTCTGAAAGCAGTCTTTGGAATATCATCTTCTTTCACCCGCATTTGATGATACCCGGAACGTAAGTCAATCTTTGAATAAACAAACGAGCCTTGTAGTTGATCAAATAAGTCGTCGATTCTCGGTAGTGGGTAGCGGTTCTTGATGGTAAGTTTGTTCAACTCTCGGTGGTCGATACACAACCTGAATGTACCATCTTTCTTCTTGACAAACAAAACAGGAGCTCCCCACGGTGATGTGCTTGGTCGAATGAAACCACGCTCTAAAAGTTCTTGTAATTGGCTTTGCAGTTCTTTCATCTCGCTGGGTGCGAGTCTGTAAGGAGCACGAGCTATTGGTGCAGCTCCTGGTACAAGATCTATTTGAAATTCAACGGATCGATGTGGGGGTAATCCCGGTAATTCTTTCGGAAATACATCGGGAAATTCTTTTGCAATGGGAACATCATTGATGCTCTTTTCTTCAGTTTGTACTTTCTCAACGTGTGCTAGAACAGCATAGCAACCTTTTCTTATTAGTTTTTGTGCCTTCAAATTACTAATAAGATGTAGCTTCGTGTTGCCCTTTTCTCCATACACCATTAAGGGTTTTCCTTTTTCTCGTATAATGCGAATTGCATTTTTGTAACAAACGATCTCTGCTTTCACTTCTTTCAACCAGTCCATACCGATTATCACATCAAAACTCCCTA
Source organism: Rutidosis leptorrhynchoides (assembly GCF_046630445.1). Classification (NCBI taxonomy): domain Eukaryota; kingdom Viridiplantae; phylum Streptophyta; class Magnoliopsida; order Asterales; family Asteraceae; genus Rutidosis; species Rutidosis leptorrhynchoides. The sequence continues at coordinate 565,315,622 of NC_092334.1, read as the reverse complement.
ACTCTACTGGTATCAAGTCAATCTTAAATGTTTCGCTAACCAGTTTAATTTCTCGATTCCGACATATATTATCTGCTGAAATTAATTTACCATTTGCTAATTCGAGTAAAAATTTACTATCCAAAGGCGTCAATGGAAAACTTAATTTAGCACAAAAATCTCTACTCATATAGCTTCTATCTGCACCCGAATCTAATAAAACGTAAGCAGATTTATTGTCAATAAGAAACGTACCCGTAACAAGCTCCGGGTCTTCCTGTGCCTCTGCCGCATTAATATTGAAAACTCTTCCGCGGCCTTGTCCATTCGTGTTCTCCTGGTTCGGGTAATTTCTAATAATGTGGCCCGGTTTTCCACATTTATAACAAACTACATTGGCATAACTTGCTCCGACACTACTTGCTCCACCATTACTCGTTCCGACACCATTTGTTCCTTTCGTTCTATTAACCCCTGGTCCGTAGACCTCACACTTCACTGCGCTATGACCATTTCTTTTACACTTATTGCAAAATTTGGTGCAAAACCCCGACTGATACTTTTCACACCTTTGGCATAGCTGCTTCTGATTGTTGTTGTTGTTGCGGTTATTATTGTTGTTGGGATGATTGTTGTAGTTGCTGTTGTTGTTGTTGTTGTTGTTGTTGTTGTTGTTGGGCCGTTTGTTGAAGTTGCGATTGATGTTGCGATTGTTGGGATAATTGTTGCGATTATTGTTGTAATTGCTGTTGTTGTTATATTGGTGATTCTTATCACCGTTTTCCTCCCACTTTCTTTTGACTTGCTTCACATTGGCCTCTTCAGCAGTATGTTCTTTAATTCTTTCTTCAATCTGGTTCACTAGTTTGTGAGCCATTCTACATGCCTGTTGTATAGAGGCGGGCTCGTGTGAACTTATATCTTCTTGGATTCTTTCCGGTAATCCTTTAACAAACGCGTCGATCTTCTCTTCCTCATCTTCGAATGCTCCCGGACACAATAGGCACAATTCTGTGAATCGTCTTTCATACGTGGTAATATCAAATCCTTGGGTTCGTAACCCTCTAAGTTCTGTCTTGAGCTTATTGACCTCGGTTCTGGGACGGTACTTCTCGTTAAGCCATCGTGTAGGATGCACCTACAAAGAATTCACTGCCTGCAAACCTTTGGAATTTGATGGAACCGAAGGACCGATCGGATTGAAACGGTGGACCGAGAAGGTCGAATCGGTGTTTGCCATAAGTAAGTGTACTGAAGAGGACAAAGTAAAGTATGCTACGCATACCTTCACAGGTTCTGCGTTAACATGGTGGAATACCTATCTAGAGCAAGTGGGACAAGACGATGCGTACGCACTACCGTGGTCAGCATTCAAGCACTTGATGAACGAGAAGCTTCTGTAGTAACCAGCTAGTCCTAAAAACTGGCGTATGTGTTTCGGAGTTTTCGGGGTTTCCCACTTTTAAACAGTTTCTATCTTTGCCGGGTCCACCTTAATACCTTCTTTGTTCACTATGTGACCGAGGAATTGAACTTCTTCCAACCAAAATGCACACTTTGAAAACTTAGCGTACAATTCTTCCTTCCTCAATACTTCTAACACCTTTCTCAAATGTTCACCGTGTTCTTGGTCATTCTTTGAGTAAATAAGTATGTCATCAATGAAAACAATGACAAACTTGTCAAGGTATGGTCCACACACTCGGTTCATAAGGTCCATGAACACAGCTGGTGCATTAGTTAAACCAAACGGCATGACCATAAACTCGTAATGACCGTAACGTGTTCTGAAAGCAGTCTTTGGAATATCATCTTCTTTCACCCGCATTTGATGATACCCGGAACGTAAGTCAATCTTTGAATAAATAGACGAGCCTTGTAGTTGATCAAATAAGTCGTCGATTCTCGGTAGTGGGTAGCGGTTCTTGATGGTAATTTTGTTCAACTCTCGGTAGTCGATACACAACCTGAATGTACCATCTTTCTTCTTGACAAACAAAACAGGAGCTCCCCACGGTGATGTGCTTGGTCGAATGAAACCACGCTCTAAAAGTTCTTGTAATTGGCTTTGCAGTTCTTTCATCTCGCTGGGTGCGAGTCTGTAAGGAGCACGAGCTATTGGTGCAGCTCCTGGTACAAGATCTATTTGAAATTCAACGGATCGATGTGGGGGTAATCCCGGTAATTCTTTCGGAAATACATCGGGAAATTCTTTTGCAATGGGAACATCATTGATGCTCTTTTCTTCAGTTTGTACTTTCTCGACGTGTGCTAGAACAGCATAGCAACCTTTTCTTATTAGTTTTTGTGCCTTCAAATTACTAATAAGATGTAGCTTCGTGTTGCCCTTTTCTCCGTACACCATTAAGGGTTTTCCTTTTTCTCGTATAATGCGAATTGCATTTTTGTAACAAACGATCTCTGCTTTCACTTCTTTCAACCAGTCCATACCGATTATCACATCAAAACTCCCTAACTCTACTGGTATCAAATCAATCTTAAATGTTTCGCTAACCAGTTTAATTTCTCGATTCCGACATATATTATCTGCTGAAATTAATTTACCATTTGCTAATTCGAGTAAAAATTTACTATCCAAAGGCGTCAATGGACAACTTAATTTAGCACAAAAATCTCTACTCATATAGCTTCTATCTGCACCCGAATCAAATAAGACGTAAGCAGATTTATTGTCAATAAGAAACGTACCCGTAACAAGCTCCGGGTCTTCCTGTGCCTCTGCCGCATTAATATTGAAAACTCTTCCGCGGCCTTGTCCATTCGTGTTCTCCTGGTTCGGGCAATTTCTAATAATGTGGCCCGGTTTTCCACATTTATAACAAACTACATTGGCATAACTTGCTCCGACACTACTTGCTCCGCCATTACTCGTTCCTACACCATTTGTTCCTTTCGTTCTGTTAACCACTGGTCCGTAGACCTCACACTTCGCCGCGCTATGACCATTTCTTTTACACTTGTTGCAAAATTTGGTGCAGAACCCCGAGTGATACTTTTCACACCTTTGGCATAGCTGCTTCTGATTGTTGTTGTTGTTGTGGATATTATTGTTGTTGGGATGATTGTTGTAGTTGTTGTTGTTGTTGTTGTTGTTGGGCCGTTTGTTGTAGTTGCGATTGATGTTGCGATTGTTGGGATAATTGTTGCGATTATTGTTGTAATTGCTGTTGTTGTTATATTGGTGATTCTTATCACCGTTTTCCTCCCACTTTCTTTTGACTTGCTTCACATTGGCCTCTTCAGCAGTATGTTCTTTAATTCTTTCTTCAATCTGGTTCACTAGTTTGTGAGCCATTCTACATGCCTGTTGTATAGAGGCGGGCTCGTGTGAACTTATATCTTCTTGGATTCTTTCCAGTAATCCTTTAACAAACGCGTCGATCTTCTCTTCCTCATCTTCGAACGCTCCCGGACACAATAGGCACAATTCTGTGAATCGTCTTTCATACGTGGTAATATCAAATCCTTGGGTTCGTAACCCTCTAAGTTCTGTCTTGAGCTTATTGACCTCGGTTCTGGGACGGTACTTCTCGTTCATCAAGTGCTTGAATGCTGACCACGGTAGTGCGTACGCATCGTCTTGTCCCACTTGCTCTAGATAGGTATTCCACCATGTTAACGCAGAACCTGTGAAGGTATGCGTAGCGTACTTTACTTTGTCCTCTTCAGTACACTTACTTATGGCAAACACCGATTCGACCTTCTCGGTCCACCGTTTCAATCCGATCGGTCCTTCGGTTCCATCAAATTCCAAAGGTTTGCAGGCAGTGAATTCTTTGTAGGTGCATCCTACACGATTTCCTGTACTGCTAGATCCGAGGTTATTGTTGGTATGTAGCGCAGCCTGTACTGCGGCTATGTTTGAAGCTAGAAAAGTACGGAATTCCTCTTCATTCATATTCACGGTGTGTCGAGTAGTCGGTGCCATTTTCTTCAAAATAGTCAAATGGAACAAGTTAATCATACCGAATATTAAGAGTAGTTAATAGTATTTCGTAGCATAATATGAACTCATTTATAAAAGCTTTTTCTTCATATTAGCGTTTTATAAGTTTAAATTCGGGTAGTACCTACCCGTTAAGTTCATACTTAGTAGCTAATATACAATTCAACTACTACAATTCTATATGAAAAACTGATTATAATAATATTTCGCGTTCAAACTTTTACACAATATTTTACAAATTTACAATACCCCTTATTTTACATATAGCATGAAATATAGCACACAATAAATTTGATACAAGATGGTTGTGAAGATAATTCTAGCTAGTACACAAGTCGTTCAGCGAAGGCAATAAAGACACGTAATTCATACGTCCAGAAACAAGTCATGCATTCTGGTTTTACTAGGATTACTTCCCATCCTTGGTCTTGTGGAACATAACCGTTATGGCCGTTGATAAGATAGCGTGTTGTAACGTCGTCAAAGGGACGAGGGTTACGTAATGTCCAACAGTCCCGTAACAATCTAAAAACCTCATTTCTTACCCCAATTACCGACTCCGTCACTTGTGGAAACGTTTTGTTTAATAGCTGTAGCCCGATGTTCTTTTTCTCACTTTGGTGAGAAGCGATCATTACTAACCCGTAAGCATAGCATGCTTCTTTATGTTGCATGTTAGCCGCTTTTTCTAAATCATGAAGTCCTATATTCGGATACATTGAGTCAAAATAATTTCTTAACCCGTTGCGTAAAATAGCATTTGGGTTCCCCGCAATATATGCGTTAAAGTAAACACATCGTAACTCCTGGGTTTCCCAATGTGATATCCCCCATCTTTCAAACGAAAGTCTCTTATAAACCAAGACATTCTTGGAACGTTCTTCGAATATCTTACAAACTGATCTCGCCTTAAATAGTTGTGCCGAGGAATTCTGACCGACTCTAGACAAGATTTCATCAATCATGTCTCCGGGTAGGTCTCTTAAAATATTGGGTTGTCTATCCATTTTGTGTTTTTAAACTGTAAAATAGACAAGAGTTAGATTCATAAAAAAATACTTATTAATACAAGCAATTTTTACATATATCATAAAGCATAAGCACACTATATTACATATATTACACCACACGAATACAACTATCTTATTCCGACTCGCTCGTTTCTTCTTCTTCGGTTTTGGTTCGTTTTGCCAAGTTTCTAGGGATATATGATGTTCCCCTAATACGAGCCGTCGTGATCCACATTGGTTTAGAAAAACCTGGTGGTTTAGAGGTTCCCGGGTCATTGTTACAACTTAAGGACTTCGGGGGTTGACGATACATATAAAGTTCATCGGGGTTGGAATTAGATTTCTCTATTTTTATACCCTTTCCCTTATTATTTTCTTTTGCCTTTTTAAATTCAGTTGGGGTAATTTCTATAACATCATCGGAATTCTCGTCGGAATCCGATTCATCGGAGAATTGGTAATCCTCCCAATATTTTGCTTCCTTGGCGGAAACACCATTGACCATAATTAACCTTGGTCGGTTGGTTGAGGATTTTCTTTTACTTAACCGTTTTATTATTTCCCCCACCGGTTCTATTTCTTCATCCGGTTCCGATTCTTCTTCCGGTTCCGATTCTTCTTCCGGTTCCGACTCTTCTTCCGGTTCCTCTTCGGGAACTTGTGAATCAGTCCACGAATCATTCCAATTTACATTTGACTCTTCATTATTATTAGGTGAGTCAATGGGACTTGTTCTAGAGGTAGACATCTATCACATAATATCAAACGCGTTAAGAGATTAATATATCACATAATATTCACATGTTAAAAATATATAGTTTCCAACAAAATTTGTTAAGCAATCATTTTTCAAGTAAACACGGTCGAAGTCCAGACTCACTAATGCATCCTAACAAACTCGATAAGACACACTAATGCAAAATTCTGGTTCTCTAAGACCATTGCTCGGATACCAACTGAAATGTCCCGTTCTTATTGATTAAAAACGTTCCATATTAATTGATTTCGTTGCGAGGTTTTGACCTCTATATGAGACGTTTTTCAAAGACTGCATTCATTTTAAAACAAACCATAACCTTTATTTCATCAATAAAGGTTTAAAAGCTTTACGTAGATTATCAAATAATGATAATCTAAAATATCCTGTTTACACACGACCATTACATAATAGTTTACAATACAAATATGTTACAACAAAATAAGTTTCTTGAATGCAGTTTTTACACAATATCATACAAGCATGGACTCCAAATCTCGTCCTTGTTTAAGTATGCGACAGCGGAAGATCTTAATAATCACCTGAGAATAAACATGCTTAAAACGTCAACAAAAATGTTGGTGAGTTATAGGTTTAACCTATATATATCAAATCATAATAATAGACCACAAGATTTCATATTTCAATACACATCCCATACATAGAGATAAAAGTCATTCATATGGTGAACACCTGGTAACCGACATTAACAAGATGCATATATAAGAATATCCCCATCATTCCGGGACACCCTTCGGATATGATATAAATTTCGAAGTACTAAAGCATCCGGTACTTTGGATGGGGTTTGTTAAGCCCAATAGATCTATCTTTAGGATTTGCGTCAATTAGGGTGTCTGTTCCCTAATTCTTAGATTACCAGACTTAATAAAAAGGGGCATATTCGATTTCGATAATTCAACCATAGAATGTAGTTTCACGTACTTGTGTCTATTTTGTAAATCATTTATAAAACCTGCATGTATTCTCATCCCAAAAATATTAGATTTTAAAAGTGGGACTATAACTCACTTTCACAGATTTTTTTACTTCGTCGGAAAGTAAGACTTGGCCACTGGTTGATTCACGAACCTATAACAATATATACATATATATCAAAGTATGTTCAAAATATATTTACAACACTTTTAATATATTTTTATGTTTTAAGTTTATTAAGTCAGCTGTCCTCGTTAGTAACCTACAACTAGTTGTCTACAGTTAGATGTACAGAAATAAATCGATAAATATTATCTTGAATCAATCCACGACCCAGTGTATACGTATCTCAGTATTGATCACAACTCAAACTATATATATTTTGGAATCAACCTCAACCCTGTATAGCTAACTCCAACATTCACATATAGAGTGTCTATGGTTGTTCCGAAATATATATAGATGTGTCGACATGATAGGTCGAAACATTGTATACGTGTCTATGGTATCTCAAGATTACATAATATACAATACAAGTTGATTAAGTTATGGTTGGAATAGATTTGTTACCAATTTTCACGTAGGTAAAATGAGAAAAATTATCCAATCTTGTTTTACCCATAACTTCTTCTTTTTAAATCCGTTTTGAGTGAATCAAATTTTTATGGTTTCATATTGAACTCTATTTTATGAATCTAAACAAAAAAAGTATAGGTTTGTAGTCGGAAAAATAAGTTACAAGTCGTTTTTGTAAAGGTAGTCATTTCAGTCGAAAGAACGACGTCTAGATGACCATTTTAGAAAACATAATTCCACTTTGAGTTTAACCATAATTTTTGGATATAGTTTCATGTTCATAATAAAAATCATTTTCTCAGAATAACAACTTTTAAATCAAAGTTTATCATAGTTTTTAATTAACTAACCCAAAACAGCCCGCGGTGTTACTACGACGGCGTAAATCCGGTTTTATGGTGTTTTTCGTGTCTCCAGGTTTTAAATCATTAAGTTAGCATATCATATAGATATAGAACATGTGTTTAGTTGATTTTAAAAGTCAAGTTAGAAGGATTAACTTTTATTTGTGAACAAGTTTAGAATTAACTAAACTATGTTCTAGTGATTACAAGTTTAAACCTTCGAATAAGATAGCTTTATATGTATGAATCGAATGATGTTATGAACATCATTACTACCTTTAGTTCCTTGGATAAACTTACTGGAAAAGAGAAAAATGGATCTAGCTTCAACGGATCCTTGGATGGCTCGAAGTTCTTGAAGCAGAATCATGACACGAAAACAAGTTCAAGTAAGATCATCACTTGAAATAAGATTGTTATAGTTATAGAAATTGAACCAAAGTTTGAATATGATTATTACCTTGTATTATAATGATAACCTACTGTAAAAAACAAAGATTTCTTGAGGTTGGATGATCACCTTACAAGATTGGGAGTGAGCTAGCAAACTTGAAAGTATTCTTGATTTTATGTAACTAGAACTTGTAGAATATATGAAGAACACTTAGAACTTGAAGATAGAACTTGAGAGAGATCAATTAGATGAAGAAAACTGAAGAATGAAAGTGTTTGTAGGTGTTTTTGGTCATTGGTGTATGGATTAGATATAAAGGATATGTAATTTTGTTTTCATGTAAATAAGTCATGAATGATTACTCATATTTTTGTAATTTTATGAGATATTTCATGCTAGTTGCCAAATGATGGTTCCCACATGTGTTAGGTGACTCACATGGGCTGCTAAGAGCTGATCATTGGAGTGTATATACCAATAGTACATACATCTAAAAGCTGTGTATTGTACGAGTACGAATACGGGTGCATACGAGTAGAATTGTTGATGAAACTGAACGAGGATGTAATTGTAAGAATTTTTGTTAAGTAGAAGTATTTTGATAAGTGTATTGAAGTCTTTCAAAAGTGTATAAATACATATTAAAACACTACATATATATACATTTTAACTGAGTCGTTAAGTCATCGTTAGTCGTTACATGTAAGTGTTGTTTTGAAACCTTTAGGTTAACGATTTTGTTAAATGTTGTTAACCCAATGTTTATAATATCAAATGAGATTTTAAATTATTATATTATCATGATATTATCATGTATGAATATCTCTTAATATGATATATATACATTAAATGTCTTTACAACGATAATCGTTACATATATGTCTCATTTAAAAATCATTAAGTTAGTAGTCTTATTTTTACATATGTAGTTCATTGTTAATATACTTAATGATATGTTTACTTATCATAGTATCATGTTAACTATATATATATCCATATATATGTCATCATATAGTTTTTACAAGTTTTAACGTTCGTGAATCACCGGTCAACTTGGGTGGTCAATTGTCTATATGAAACATATTTCAATTAATCAAGTCTTAACAAGTTTGATTGCTTAACATGTTGGAAACATTTAATCATGTAAATATCAATCTCAATTAATATATATAAACATGGAAAAGTTCGGGTCACTACAGTACCTACCCGTTAAATAAATTTCGTCCCGAAATTTTAAGCTGTTGAAGGTGTTGACGAATCTTCTGGAAATAGATGCGGGTATTTCTTCTTCATCTGATCTTCACGCTCCCAGGTGAACTCGGGTCCTCTACGAGCATTCCATCGAACCTTAACAATTGGTATCTTGTTTTGCTTAAGTCTTTTAACCTCACGATCCATTATTTCGACGGGTTCTTCGATGAATTGAAGTTTTTCGTTGATTTGGATTTCATCTAACGGAATAGTGAGATCTTCTTTAGCAAAACATTTCTTCAAATTCGAGACGTGAAAAGTGTTATGTACAGCCGCGAGTTTTTGAGGTAACTCAAGTCGGTAAGCTACTGGTCCGACACGATTAATAATCTTGAATGGTCCAATATACCTTGGATTTAATTTCCCTCGTTTACCAAATCGAACAACGCCTTTCCAAGGTGCAACTTTAAGCATGACCATCTCTCCAATTTCAAATTCTATATCTTTTCTTTTAATGTCAGCGTAGCTCTTTTGTCGACTTTGGGCGGTTTTCAACCGTTGTTGAATTTGGATGATCTTCTCGGTAGTTTCTTGTATAATCTCCGGACCCGTAATCTGTCTATCCCCCACTTCACTCCAACAAATCGGAGACCTGCACTTTCTACCATAAAGTGCTTCAAACGGCGCCATCTCAATGCTTGAATGGTGTTGGGATTTAACAAGTTTCATGATACTTAAAACCATTTATGAATCAATTAAAAGCGGAAGCATGTAATTACCATTTTAGAACATGTTAATCTTTAACCAATTAAAGTTAAATCCCAATTAGGATCAAGTTGAGAAATAAGCTTACAAACTACAAGCAAGAATAAGATGTATATACCTTCTCCTAGCTTGTTAGTAGATGATGATGAAGATGATGATGAATGGAGCTCCAAAACTATGAAACCTCAAGTAGTTATACCCCAAACTTGTGCACCAACACCCTAGCTTTGGTTAGGATTTAATTACACTTGAATGTTGCTTGCAAAAATCAAACTTTGAATCCCTTTTTGCTACCAAAAGGCCACGGCACAGCAGCAGAATATTTAGAGGATTATGCAGTTTTTTTGTAAGTTTAAAATGTGTAGTGCAAGCTCACTTTGAGTCAAGGTCCTTGGTAAACTAATATGCATGTCCCTTGGCACTTGTGTTGTCTTAAAATCAACAAAAAACAAGCATGGGTGTGGTATCTTGGAGACCCAAATTCTGCACACCTCATGTGTATTTTATAACAAGTTTTATTTTATAAAACTTATATTTATTTTATAAAACTTGTATAAAATAAGTTTGTATTTGTTATTTGTAATTATTTCATAAACCATTTTATGAAATACAACATAATTATTTAAACCTATAAATAATTAAATCCACAACACATATAAATTATCCAAATAATTTTTCTCAAGTGATCATAATTTAGAAAACCGATTTTTCTAAAGTTCAAGTGTCGTGTATTCATTTAACAATCCAACCGTTAAAATGAATACATATAAGGTGTCGGTAAGTTTGTTATTGGGTATGACCCGACTTGGATCATAACATGTTAGCCACATTAATTTAATATGTCTCTCGGGCATACGAAATACTTTCAATCTCCCACTTGCACGAGAAACATAAGAAATTAATGCAAGTGATGGATACAGCCTAACACACCGTCCATCACCCCTAATATGTTATGACTTTGTGCCATTCAATAACATCATCCCTTTCGAGTTCCCATCTCGAATATGATTAGGTGAATCTTTCATAATATCCTTTCATCCTAGATGTCATGTCAAATCCAGGAGATACAGAGTGATCACTCTCTTATAGATTTAACTTTTCAGGCCTTAGACATCTGACTCTCAACGAATAAGAGGGACAAATTCCATCTTGACTACATACGTCCTAGATATACACTTTGTAATATACCTGAGTTCTTCCTTATGTACTACCATGTTTCAGAATAGCGAAGGAAAGAATCAAGGCACAGTACTTGGTGAATATCTGAACCCAATATGTATCTCAGGTCAGAGGATACAATGATATTCGCCTTTACTCAAGATTACATGTGATCAACCACAAAGGCTCTATACAGTAATTCTTGAGAGCGGGTCTTCCAATATTTGTCTCCCACAAATATCTATGAACCTTGGTTGCATCCTTGCCCCACATTCAACCTATGAATGTATACCAATCCGAGTTCATAATAGTCTGAACCTCACACTTGTTCCCACAAATGTGATCGACTATGGAAATTTAGAATAATTGCTTATTCATGGATGAAATATGCAAAATAGGAACATAACTCAGATAAATTAACACCATAGTTATATTAATGAGTTTGAATAATTTCGTTCCGGTACAATACATAAAATAGATCATATCCAATCACTAGAATATCGAAGCCCTAATGCACAAACATGTCCCTCATGTTTTGGCCCATGTAAAAGCTTCGTGAGTGGATCCGCAACATTATGATCTGTGTGAACTTTGCGAATACATATCTTTCCTTTTTCAACTTCATCCCTTATGTAGTTGAATCTCCGCTCAATGTGACGAGTCTTTTGATGGGCACGAGGTTCCTTGATTTGAGCAATCGCACCCTCGTTGTCACAAAAGATCTCAAGAGGGTCCTGAATGGAAGGGACCACTCCTAAGTCGTCTATGAATTTCTTCATCCATGCAGCTTCCTGAGCTGCCAGTGAGGCGGCAATGTACTCCGACTCTGTAGTGGATAACGCAACAACCTCCTGTTTCGAACTCTTCCAAGAGACCGCACCACCATTTAACATGAAGACATAACCGGATTGTGATCGAGAGTCATCTCGATCAGTTTGGAAACTCGCGTCCACGTAACCTTTTACGGCGAGTTCCTCCTCACCAGACCCGTATATTAGAAACATATCCTTAGTCCTCCTAAGGTATTTCAGTATACTTTTAACAGCAATCCAATGACTGTTTCCTGGGTTATTCTGGTATCTACTTGTCAAGCTTAGAGCGCATGACACATCCGGTCTAGTACATATCATCGCATACATGATAGACCCAATTGCAGATGCGTATGGGACTTTCTTCATTCTATCTTGTTCATCTTTCGTGGTAGGACACTGAGATGAATTGAGAACGGTTCCTCTTTGAATAGGTACCAAACCTTTCTTAGAGTTTTCCATCTTGAACCTTTTCAAGATTTTATCAATGTATGTACTTTGACTTAAACCTATCAATCTCTTGGATCTATTCCTATAGATCCCTATCCCCAATATGTATTGTGCATCTCCAAGATCCTTAATGGAGAAGCAACTCTTTAGCCAAGTTTTCACTCCTTGCATTGTGGTAATATCATTTCCAAATAATAATATATCATCCACATATAGTACAAGGAACATGATAGTGCTCCCACTAGCTTTCTTATATACACAAGCTTCATCACCATTTTTAATGAAGCCAAATTTCTCGGCTTCCTCATTAAAACGATGATTCCACATTCTAGATGCTTGTTTCAATCCGTAGATTGACTTCTTTAACTTGCATACACTTTTAGGATATTTTGGATCAACAAAACCTTCAGGCTGGACCATATAGACATCTTCCATAAGGTATCCATTTAGGAAAGCGGTTTTGACATCCATTTGCCATATATCATAGTCATAGTGAGCAGCAATGGCAAATAATATCCTAATAGACTTTAGCATTGCAACAGGCGAGAAAGTTTCATCATAATCAACCCCTTGAGTTTGAGTGAAACCTTTTGCAACAAGTCTAGCTTTATATGTATCCAAGTTTCCATGTATGTCGGTTTTCATTTTGAAAAGCCATTTGCAATCAACTAGCTTAGAGCTAGGAGGTTGCTCAACAAGTTCCCACACTTGGTTTTCATACATGGATTGCATCTCGGCGTTCATGGCTTCCTGCCATTTATCTTTATCAATCCTTGATAAAGCATCTTCGTAGTTTATCGGTTCATCCAAATCAACCGTGTAGCATCCATCCACGAGAAAACCATATCTCTCAGGAGGATTACTAATCCTACTAGATCTTCGAACGTCTTGTGTACTTTGATCATCCACTTGATCATTTTCAACATCCTCATGTTGAGTACTAGTGTCAACCATTTGTGTATCATCAACTTGATCTTGTACCTCTACAAGATCTATTTTCCTTTCACCATCACCTTCCATTAGGAATTTGGTTTCAAGGAATTCCGCCTTTCGAGCAACAAATACATTTTGCTCGGTCGGATCATAGAAATAGTATCCCATATCATCCTTGGGATAACCTATGAAGATACACTTTGTGGATCGAGCATGTAACTTATTAGCTACATGGCGCTTAGGATAAGCTTCACATCCCCATACTTTCAAGTATGAAAGAGAAGGAGGTTTTCCAAACCACATCTCATGAGGAGTTCGTTCCACTTTCTTGGTTGGGGCCATATTTAAAATACGAACCGCGGAGCTTAGACAATAACCCCAAAATGATAGAGGCAACGAGCTTCTTGCCATCATAGATCGAACCATATCCATTAGGGTTCGGTTCCTCCTTTCGGAAACTCCATTAAGTTGGGGTGTTCCGGGTGGAGTAAGTTGTGAGATAATCCCACAACTCCTAAGATGATCTTGGAATGCATCGCTTAGGTATTCACCTCCTCTATCGGTACGAAGTACCTTAATTGTCCTATTGAGTTGATTTTGTACTTCGTTTTGATATTCTTTGAATGCTTCAAAAGTTTCGTCCTTATGTCTTAACAAGTAGACATATCCAAAACGACTGAAGTCATCAATGAAAGTAACGAAGTATCTTTCACCATTCCTAGCTATGGGTTTAAAGGGTCCACATACATCCGAATGTATTAATCCCAATAAATCTTTAGCCCTTTCATAAGTTCCTTTGAAAGGTGCTTTAGTCATCTTGCCTTGTAAACAAGATTCACATACATCAAACGAGTCCATCTCATTTGATTTCAAGAGTCCATTCTTTTGAAGTGTATGCATTCGGTTCTTGTTTATGTGACCAAGGCGACAATGCCATAAGTAGGAATCACTCAAATCCCTTTTGATTTTCTTGGTGCTAGTATGGTATATAGAGCTCGATGATGTGTCATCATGAACCAATTCATAAATTCCATTTGAAGGCGAAGCCTTGAAATAGAATACATTATCTTTAGAAACATGAATATCATCATCAATAAAATTAACAACGTAACCACATTGTTTTAAGCGAGAAATAGAAATAATGTTTCTACACAAATCCGGAGCATACAAAACATTTTCTAAAATAAGTTCCAATCCGCTTGGAAGCTTCAAAATAAAATCTCCTTGAGCTTTAACATGCACCTTTGCACCATTGCCCATATAGAGACTTGATGTTCCCGCCTTATGTTCACTTCTTTTGAACCCCTGCAAAGAATTGCAAATATGAGTTCCACATCCCGTGTCTAATACCCATGTATTAGAAGAAGTAATACTAAGCTCTATATATACCATATACATATTACCTGAGGTTTGCCCTGCATCCCTCTTGTCCTTCAACTCCTTAAGATAGACCGGACAGTTTCGTTTCCAATGACCCATCTCACCGCAACCGAAACATGGGTCTTCTTTGGGGTTTGCCTTCTCGGCTACCTTTTTCTTCTTAGCCTTGTTGATGGTTGGGGTAATCATCTTCCCTTTCCCTTTGCCTTGATGGGCGGGTCCTTTTCTCTTGCCCACCTTTGGCTTAGAGGTGTTACCTTTTGACCCACCTTGATCGATTGCTAACACGGGTAAAGCCCTTTTACCCATGCTAGTTTCCGCCGTTCTAAGCATACCGTGAAGCTCACCTATGCTCTTATCCATCCCATTCATATTGTAATTAATTACAAATTGATCAAACCTTTTTGATAGGGAGTTAAGGATAAGATCGGTGGCTAACTCATTTGATATGTTTAGGTTAAGACGGTTAGCACGATCGATAAGGCTTTTCATCTTAAGTACATAAGATGAAACCGATTGGGTATCGTCCATACGACAAGCATGTAGCGCCCGAACCGTTTCGAAACGCTCGACACGCGCTTGTTGGAGGAACATCTCCTTCAATTGCGTTATCATGTCGTATGCACTATGATGCTCGAAATCCTTTTGGAGTTCGGGTATCATAGTCCCAAGCATTAAGCATGAGACTTGAAGGGAGTCGTGGCAATACTTATCGTAAGAGGCCATTGCCTCCACATCATTCTCATCCGGTTGATCGGGAATGGGGTCCTCAAGCACATACATTTTATCCTCTTGTTTGAGGACAATCCGAAGATTGCGGAACCAATCCATAAAGTTTGTATGGTTGAGTTTGTCTTTCTCTAAGAGAGACCTTAATGATAGGTGGTTTAGGTTAAGTGGTGCGTTTTGAATGTTGTTGTTGTTATTGGCGGCCATCTACAAAATTAACAAAGTTCGTTTAAGTATCGATTTTATTTTAACATTCAATACCCTTTAAATCAAATTGAATTATTAAATTCTAGAATCCAACGGTAAACCAAATTTCGGTTAGGTGACCTTTATCCCGCAATTTGATTTAGCTAGGTAGTCAATAAATGACAATTGCAATCCATTTGCAACTTCTAGAGTATGGGATCATGCAATCCTTTTGCATGGCATATTTATCCCATCAACGCCTATTTGTTCTTCATGCTTCGGTGACCCTAAGTTCATGATTCCCAAATCAAGTCGTCCTACTTGTATAGACTTGTAAATTTAACATACATGTGGTTAGGTGACCTTTATCCCACAAGCATGCGAAATTTACCTTAATCACATTAGTTTGTTCATAATGGTTAGGTGACCTTTATCCCATCATGAGTTCCCTAATACTTTTAAGTGTCACACAATAGGATGGCGTTTAACTTGTTTACCTTGTTAATGAAAGGGATTTTGAGTTTTTGTAAATTCTAGTTTGAGAAAACTTTTATACCATACACCAACATGCATTTAGTGCATGGTACTTATGAAAAACCATTTTCATGTCTTGTAATTAAGCCAATTACTTAATATAAACCATTTTATATGTATGATCCTTATCATGTCCTTAATAACCGTTTATTAATGTCCTTTTAGCCGTTTTTAATTTAACCATTTAAATTTGACGTTTTGCATGTCGTTAATAATGTCAATTTTTACCAATTTAAATTGCCATTTTAGTTTGTTGTTAACTTGTGTGATTAACTTGTAGCATACAAACATACAATCCACATAATCATACAAAACAACCACGCATGCAAAATCATATGTTCACAATCAAGCCATTTTTGGTAGACATTTGTTTAGCCGAAAACAAATGCCACCGGATAAGGGGTAATTGCATAAAGTAGGAGATTTCAAATCTCCCACTTAACCTTGCATCCAAATGCTTCTTCATGTGTTCTTCAAGTCTTCATCATTCTTCATCATTTTACAAAATATATCCTAATACATTTTGTCTAAAAAATGAAATACAACCTAATCTATTTTACATACCAAATATAAAATAAATTACATAACCAAAATAATAAATATTACAACCAAATGAATAATTATTACATGCCTTTTGAATGAATGATAATACATACCAAATGAATCATAAATCAACCAAACAAACATTCATTCAACCACAAGGTCTTGGCTATGATTGTGAACATCAAAATATTAACCAAATGGCAAACCCAAAACCATTTTGGAACACCCATAAATTCGGCCAAAAGACCAACCCACCCAAATCCATTAATTTTTGCATTTTTCTTTCATGCATGTACATAAAATGCAAAATATAGTGGGTTTAATAAATCATCTCGAAGCATATTTCAACAACCTCGGCTCTAGATACCATTGTTGGGATTTAACAAGTTTCATGATACTTAAAACCATTTATGAATCAATTAAAAGCGGAAGCATGTAATTACCATTTTAGAACATGTTAATCTTTAACCAATTAAAGTTAAATCCCAATTAGGATCAAGTTGAGAAATAAGCTTACAAACTACAAGCAAGAATAAGATGTATATACCTTCTCCTAGCTTGTTAGTAGATGATGATGAAGATGATGATGAATGGAGCTCCAAAACTATGAAACCTCAAGTAGTTATACCCCAAACTTGTGCACCAACACCCTAGCTTTGGTTAGGATTTAATTACACTTGAATGTTGCTTGCAAAAATCAAACTTTGAATCCCTTTTTGCTACCAAAAGGCCACGGCACAGCAGCAGAATATTTAGAGGATTATGCAGTTTTTTTGTAAGTTTAAAATGTGTAGTGCAAGCTCACTTTGAGTCAAGGTCCTTGGTAAACTAATATGCATGTCCCTTGGCACTTGTGTTGTCTTAAAATCAACAAAAAACAAGCATGGGTGTGGTATCTTGGAGACCCAAATTCTGCACACCTCATGTGTATTTTATAACAAGTTTTATTTTATAAAACTTATATTTATTTTATAAAACTTGTATAAAATAAGTTTGTATTTGTTATTTGTAATTATTTCATAAACCATTTTATGAAATACAACATAATTATTTAAACCTATAAATAATTAAATCCACAACACATATAAATTATCCAAATAATTTTTCTCAAGTGATCATAATTTAGAAAACCGATTTTTCTAAAGTTCAAGTGTCGTGTATTCATTTAACAATCCAACCGTTAAAATGAATACATATAAGGTGTCGGTAAGTTTGTTATTGGGTATGACCCGACTTGGATCATAACATGTTAGCCACATTAATTTAATATGTCTCTCGGGCATACGAAATACTTTCAAATGGTAGCTGTTGTTGTAGGAAAATTCTACTAACGGTAGATGTCGATCCCAACTGTTTCCGAAATCAATAACACATGCTCGTAGCATGTCTTCAAGCGTTTGTATCGTCCTTTTGCTCTGCCCATCAGTTTGTGGATGATAGGCAGTACTCATGTCTAGACGAGTTCCTAATGCTTGTTGTAATGTCTGCCAGAATCTTGAAATAAATCTACCATCCCTATCAGAGATAATAGAGATTGGTATTCCATGTCTGGAGACGACTTCCTTCAAATACAGTCGTGCTAAATTCTCCATCTTGTCATCTTCTCTTATTGGCAGGAAGTGTGCTGATTTGGTGAGACGATCAACTATTACCCAAATAGTATCAAAACCACTTGCAGTCCTTGGCAATTTAGTGATGAAATCCATGGTAATGTTTTCCCATTTCCATTCCGGGATTTCGGGTTGTTGAAGTAGACCTGATGGTTTCTGATGCTCAGCTTTGACCTTAGAACACGTCAAACATTCTCCTACGTATTTAGCAACATCGGCTTTCATACCCGGCCACCAAAAATGTTTCTTGAGATCCTTGTACATCTTCCCCGTTCCAGGATGTATTGAGTATCTGGTTTTATGAGCTTCTCTAAGTACCATTTCTCTCATATCTCCAAATTTTGGTACCCAAATCCTTTCAGCCCTATACCTGGTTCCGTCTTCCCGAATATTAAGATGCTTCTCCGATCCCTTGGGTATTTCATCCTTTAAATTTCCCTCTTTTAAAACCCCTTGTTGCGCCTCCTTTATTTGAGTAGTAAGGTTATTATGAATCATTATATTCATAGATTTTACTCGAATGGGTTCTCTGTCCTTCCTGCTCAAGGCATCGGCTACCACATTTGCCTTCCCCGGGTGGTAACGAATCTCAAAGTCATAATCATTCAACAATTCAATCCACCTACGCTGCCTCATATTCAGTTGTTTCTGATTAAATATGTGTTGAAGACTTTTGTGGTCGGTATATATAATACTTTTGACCCCATATAAGTAGTGCCTCCAAGTCTTTAATGCAAAAACAACCGCGCCTAATTCCAAATCATGCGTCGTATAATTTTGTTCGTGAATCTTCAATTGTCTAGACGCATAAGCAATCACCTTCGTTCGTTGCATTAATACACAACCGAGACCTTGCTTTGATGCGTCACAATAAATCACAAAATCATCATTCCCTTCAGGCAATGACAATATAGGTGCCGTAGTTAGTTTTTTCTTCAATAACTGAAACGCTTTCTCTTGTTCATCATTCCATTCAAATTTCTTCCCTTTATGCGTTAATGCAGTCAAGGGTTTTGCTATTCTGGAAAAGTCTTGGATGAACCTTCTGTAGTAACCAGCTAGTCCTAAAAACTAGCGTATGTGTTTCGGAGTTTTCGGGGTTTCCCACTTTTAAACAGTTTCTATCTTTGCCGGGTCTACCTTAATACCTTCTTTGTTCACTATGTGACCGAGGAATTGAACTTCTTCCAACCAAAATGCACACTTTGAAAACTTAGCGTACAATTCTTCCTTCCTCAATACTTCTAACACCTTTCTCAAATGTTCACCGTGTTCTTGGTCATTCTTTGAGTAAATAAGTATGTCATCAATGAAAACAATGACAAACTTGTCAAGGTATGGTCCACACACTCGGTTCATAAGGTCCATGAACACAACTGGTGCATTAGTTAAACCAAACGGCATGACCATAAACTCGTAATGACTTTAACGTGTTCTGAAAGCAGTCTTTGGAATATCATCTTCTTTCACCCGCATTTGATGATACCCGGAACGTAAGTCAATCTTTGAATAAACAGACGAGCCTTGTAGTTGATCAAATAAGTCGTCGATTCTCGGTAGTGGGTAGCGGTTCTTGATGGTAAGTTTGTTCAACTCTCGGTAGTCGATACACAACCTGAATGTACCATCTTTCTTCTTGACAAACAAAACAGGAGCTCCCCACGGTGATGTGCTTGGTCGAATGAAACCACGCTCTAAAAGTTCTTGTAATTGGCTTTGCAGTTCTTTCATCTCGCTGGGTGTGAGTCTGTAAGGAGCACGAGCTATTGGTGCAGCTCCTGGTACAAGATCTATTTGAAATTCAACGGATCGATGTGGGGGTAATCCCAGTAATTCTTTCGGAAATACATCGGGAAATTCTTTTGCAATGGGAACATCATTGATGCTCTTTTCTTCAGTTTGTACTTTCTCAACGTGTGCTAGAACAGCATAGCAACCTTTTCTTATTAGTTTTTGTGCCTTCAAATTACTAATAAGATGTAGCTTCGTGTTGCCCTTTTCTCCATACACCATTAAGGGTTTTCCTTTTTCTCGTATAATGCGAATTGCATTTTTGTAACAAACGATCTCTGCTTTCACTTCTTTCAACCAGTCCATACCGATTATCACATCAAAACTCCCTAACTCTACTGGTATCAAGTCAATCTTAAATGTTTCGCTAACCAGTTTAATTTCTCGATTCCGACATATATTATCTGCTGAAATTAATTTACCATTTGCTAATTCGAGTAAAAATTTACTATCCAAAGGCGTCAATGGACAACTTAATTTAGCACAAAAATCTCTACTCATATAGCTTCTATCCGCACCCGAATCAAATAAAACGTAAGCAGATTTATTG
Organism: Rutidosis leptorrhynchoides; assembly: GCF_046630445.1. Taxonomy (NCBI): domain Eukaryota; kingdom Viridiplantae; phylum Streptophyta; class Magnoliopsida; order Asterales; family Asteraceae; genus Rutidosis; species Rutidosis leptorrhynchoides. Next base: position 565,295,027 of record NC_092334.1, on the reverse strand, counting down.
TCAATAAGAAACGTACCCGTAACAAGCTCCGGGTCTTCCTGTGCCTCTGCCGCATTAATATTGAAAACTCTTCCGCGGCCTTGTCCATTCGTGTTCTCCTGGTTCGGGAAATTTCTAATAATGTGGCCCGGTTTTCCACATTTATAACAAACTACATTGGCATAACTTGCTCCGACACTACTTGCTCCACCATTACTCGTTCCGACACCATTTGTTCCTTTCGTTCTATTAACCCCTGGTCCGTAGACCTCACACTTCACTACGCTATGACCATTTCTTTTACACTTGTTGCAAAATTTGGTGCAGAACCCCGAGTGATACTTTTCACACCTTTGGAATTTGATGGAACCGAAGGATCGATCGGATTGAAACGGTGGACCGAGAAGGTCGAATCGGTGTTTGCCATAAGTAAGTGTACTGAAGAGGACAAAGTAAAGTACGCTACGCATACCTTCACAGGTTCTGCGTTAACATGGTGGAATACCTATCTAGAGCAAGTGGGACAAGACGATGCGTACGCACTACCGTGGTCAGCATTCAAGCACTTGATGAACGAGAAGTACCGTCCCAGAACAGAGGTCAATAAGCTCAAGACAGAACTTAGAGGGTTACGAACCCAAGGATTTGATATTACCACGTATGAAAGACGATTCACAGAATTGTACCTATTGTGTCCGGGAGCGTTCGAAGATGAGGAAGAGAAGATCGACGCGTTTGTTAAAGGATTACCGGAAAGAATACAAGAAGATATAAGTTCACACGATCCCGCCTCTATACAACAGGCATGTAGAATGGCTCACATACTAGTGAACTAGAATGAAGAAAGAATTAAAGAACATACTGCTGAAGAGGCCAATGTGAAGCAAGTCAAAAGAAAGTGGGAGGAAAACGGTGATAAGAATTGTAGTGACCCGAACTTTTCCATGTTTATATATATTAATTGAGATTGATATTTACATGATTAAATGTTTCCAACATGTTAAGCAATCAAACTTGTTAAGACTTGATTAATTGAAATATGTTTCATATAGACAATTGACCACCCAAGTTGACCGGTGATTCACGAACGTTAAAACTTGTAAAAACTATACGATGACATATATATGGTTATATATATAGTTAACATGATTTTATTATAAGTATGTATCTCATTAGGTATTTTAACAATGAGTTATATACATAAAAATGAGACTATTAATTTAAGAAACTCGAAAACGATATATATAACGATTATCGTTATAACAACGTCTTACTAGGTACATATAAATCATATTAAGATATTGATACACTTGGTTAATTATGTTAAATGATAATTAAATATATTATTAAGTGTATTAACAATGAAATATATATGTAAAAATAAGACTACTAACTTAATGATTTCGAAACGAGACATATATGTAACGATTATCGTTGTAACGACATTTAATGTATATATATCATATTAAGAGATATTCATACATGATAATATCATGATAATATAATAATTTAAAATCTCATTTGATATTATAAACATTGGGTTAACAACATTTAACAAGATCGTTAACCTAAAGGTTTCAAAACAACACTTACATGTAACGACTAACGATGACTTAACGACTCAGTTAAAATGTATATATATGTAGTGTTTTAATATGTATTTATACACTTTTGAAAGACTTCAATACACTTATCAAAATACTTCTACTTAACAAAAATGCTTACAATTACATCCTCGTTCAGTTTCATCAACAATTCTACTCGTATGCACCCGTATTCGTACTCGTACAATACACAGCTTTTAGATGTATGTACTATTGGTATATACACTCCAATGATCAGCTCTTAGCAGGCCATGTGAGTCACCTAACACATGTGGGAACCATCATTTGGCAACTAGCATGAAATATCTTAGCAGGCCATGTGAGTCACCTAACACATGTGGGAACCATCATTTGGCAACTAGCATGAAATATCTCATAAAATTACAAAAATATGAGTAATCATTCATGACTTATTTACATGAAAACAAAATTACATATCCTTTATATCTAATCCATACACCAACGACCAAAAACACCTAAAAACACTTTCATTCTTCAATTTTCTTCATCTAATTGATCTCTCTCAAGTTCTATCTTCAAGTTCTAAGTGTTCTTCATATATTCTACAAGTTCTAGTTACATAAAATCAAGAATACTTTCAAGTTTGCTAGCTCACTCCCAATCTTGTAAGGTGATCATCCAACCTCAAGAAATCTTTGTTTCTTACAGTAGGTTATCATTCTAATACAAGGTAATAATCATATTCAAACTTCGGTTCAATTTCTATAACTATAACAATCTTATTTCAAGTGATGATCTTACTTGAACTTGTTTTCGTGTCATGATTCTGCTTCAAGAACTTCGAGCCATCCAAGGATCCGTTGAAGCTAGATCCATTTTTCTCTTTTCCAGTAGGTTTATCCAAGGAACTTAAGGTAGTAATGATGTTCATAACATCATTCGATTCATACATATAAAGCTATCTTATTCGAAGGTTTAAACTTGTAATCACTAGAACATAGTTTAGTTAATTCTAAACTTGTTCGCAAATAAAAGTTAATCCTTCTAACTTGACTTTTAAAATCAACTAAACACATGTTCTATATCTATATGATATGCTAACTTAATGATTTAAAACCTGGAGACACGAAAAACACCGTAAAACCGGATTTACGCCGTCGTAGTAACACCGCGGGCTGTTTTGGGTTAGTTAATTAAAAACTATGATAAACTTTGATTTAAAAGTTGTTATTCTGAGAAAATGATTTTTATTATGAACATGAAACTATATCCAAAAATTATGGTTAAACTCAAAGTGGAAGTATGTTTTCTAAAATGGTCATCTAGACGTCGTTCTTTCGACTGAAATGACTACCTTTACAAAAACGACTTGTAACTTATTTTTCCGACTACAAACCTATACTTTTTCTGTTTAGATTCATAAAATAGAGTTCAATATGAAACCATAGCAATTTGATTCACTCAAAACGGATTTAAAATGAAGAAGTTATGGGTAAAACAAGATTGGATAATTTTTCTCATTTTAGCTACGTGAAAATTGGTAACAAATCTATTCCAACCATAACTTAATCAACTTGTATTGTATATTATGTAATCTTGAGATACCATAGACACGTATACAATGTTTCGACCTATCATGTCGACACATCTATATATATTTCGGAACAACCATAGACACTCTATATGTGAATGTTGGAGTTAGCTATACAGGGTTGAGGTTGATTCCAAAATATATATAGTTTGAGTTGTGATCAATACTGAGATACGTATACACTGGGTCGTGGATTGATTCAAGATAATATTTATCGATTTATTTCTGTACATCTAACTGTGGACAACTAGTTGTAGGTTACTAACGAGGACAGCTGACTTAATAAACTTAAAACATCAAAATATATTAAAAGTGTTGTAAATATATTTTGAACATACTTTGATATATATGTCTATATTGTTATAGGTTCGTGAATCAACCAGTGGCCAAGTCTTACTTCCCGACGAAGTAAAAAAATCTGTGAAAGTAATGTCCCGTTCTTATTGATTAAAAACGTTCCATATTAATTGATTTCGTTGCGAGGTTTTGACCTCTATATGAGACATTTTTCAAAGACTGCATTCATTTTAAAACAAACCATAACCTTTATTTCATCAATAAAGGTTTAAAAAGCTTTACGTAGATTATCAAATAATGATAATCTAAAATATCCTGTTTACACACGACCATTACATAATAGTTTACAATACAAATATGTTACAACAAAATAAGTTTCTTGAATGCAGTTTTTACACAATATCATACAAGCATGGACTCCAAATCTCGTCCTTATTTAAGTATGCGACAGCGGAAGCTCTTAATAATCACCTGAGAATAAACATGCTTAAAACGTCAACAAAAATGTTGGTGAGTTATAGGTTTAACCTATATATATCAAATCATAATAATAGACCACAAGATTTCATATTTCAATACACATCCCATACATAGAGATAAAAGTCATTCATATGGTGAACACCTGGTAACCGACATTAACAAGATGCATATATAAGAATATCCCCATCATTCCGGGACACCCTTCGGATATGATATAAATTTCGAAGTACTAAAGCATCCGGTACTTTGGATGGGGTTTGTTAAGCCCAATAGATCTATCTTTAGGATTCGCGTCAATTAGGGTGTCTGTTCCCTAATTCTTAGATTACCAGACTTAATAAAAAGGGGCATATTCGATTTCGATAATTCAACCATAGAATGTAGTTTCACGTACTTGTGTCTATTTTGTAAATCATTTATAAAACCTGCATGTATTCTCATCCCAAAAATATTAGATTTTAAAAGTGGGACTATAACTCACTTTCACAGATTTTTTTACTTCGTCGGGAAGTAAGACTTGGCCACTGGTTGATTCACGAACCTATAACAATATATACATATATATCAAAGTATGTTCAAAATATATTTACAACACTTTTAATATATTTTGATGTTTTAAGTTTATTAAGTCAGCAGTCCTTGTTAGTAACCTACAACTAGTTGTCCACAGTTAGATGTACATAAATAAATCGATAAATATTATCTTGAATCAATCCACGACCCAGTGTATACGTATCTCAGTATTGATCACAACTCAAACTATATATATTTTGGAATCAACCTCAACCCTGTATAGCTAACTCCAACATTCACATACAGAGTGTCTATGGTTGTTCCGAAATATATATAGATGTGTCGACATGATAGGTCGAAACATTGTATACGTGTCTATGGTATCTCAAGATTACATAATATACAATACAAGTTGATTAAGTTATGGTTGGAATAGATTTGTTACCAATTTTCACGTAGCTAAAATGAGAAAAATTATCCAATCTTGTTTTACCCATAACTTCTTCATTTTAAAACCGTTTTGAGTGAATCAAATTGCTATGGTTTCATATTGAACTCTATTTTATGAATCTAAACAGAAAAAGTATAGGTTTATAGTCGGAAAAATAAGTTACAAGTCGTTTTTGTAAAGGTAGTCATTTCAGTCGAAAGAACGACGTCTAGATGACCATTTTAGAAAACATACTTCCACTTTGAGTTTAACCATAATTTTTGGATATAGTTTCATGTTCATAATAAAAATAATTTTCTCAGAATAACAACTTTTAAATCAAAGTTTATCATAGTTTTTAATTAACTAACCCAAAACAGCCCGCGGTGTTACTACGACGGCGTAAATCCGGTTTTACGGTGTTTTTTGTGTCTCCAGGTTTTAAATCATTAAGTTAGCATATCATATAGATATAGAACATGTGTTTAGTTGATTTTAAAAGTCAAGTTAGAAGGATTAACTTTTATTTGCGAACAAGTTTAGAATTAACTAAACTATGTTCTAGTGATTACAAGTTTAAACCTTCGAATAAGATAGCTTTATATGTATGAATCGAATGATGTTATGAACATCATTACTACCTTAAGTTCCTTGGATAAACCTACTGGAAAAGAGAAAAATGGATCTAGCTTCAACGGATCCTTGGATGGCTCGAAGTTCTTGAAGCAGAATCATGACACGAAAACAAGTTCAAGTAAGATCATCACTTGAAATAAGATTGTTATAGTTATAGAAATTGAACCAAAGTTTGAATATGATTATTACCTTGTATTAGAATGATAACCTACTGTAAGAAACAAAGATTTCTTGAGGTTGGATGATCACCTTACAAGATTGGGAGTGAGCTAGCAAACTTGAAAGTATTCTTGATTTTATGTAACTAGAACTTGTAGAATATATGAAGAACACTTAGAACTTGAAGATAGAACTTGAGAGAGATCAATTAGATGAAGAAAATTGAAGAATGAAAGTGTTTGTAGGTGTTTTTGGTCGTTGGTGTATGGATTAGATATAAAGGATATGTAATTTTGTTTTCATGTAAATAAGTCATGAATGATTACTCATATTTTTGTAATTTTATGAGATATTTCATGCTAGTTGCCAAATGATGGTTCCCACATGTGTTAGGTGACTCACATGGGCTGCTAAGAGCTGATCATTGGAGTGTATATACCAATAGTACATACATCTAAAAGCTGTGTATTGTACGAGTACGAATACGGGTGCATACGAGTAGAATTGTTGATGAAACTGAACGAGGATGTAATTGTAAGCATTTTGGTTAAGTAGAAGCATTTTGATAAGTGTATTGAAGTCTTTCAAAAGTGTATAAATACATATTAAAACACTACATATATATACATTTTAACTGAGTCGTTAAGTCATCGTTAGTCGTTACATGTAAGTGTTGTTTTGAAACCTTTAGGTTAACGATCTTGTTAAATGTTGTTAACCCAATGTTTATAATATCAAATGAGATTTTAAATTATTATATTATCATGATATTATCATGTATGAATATCTCTTAATATGATATATATACATTAAATGTCTTTACAACGATAATCGTTACATATATGTCTCGTTTAAAAATCATTAAGTTAGTAGTCTTGTTTTTACATATGTAGTTCATTGTTAATATACTTAATGATATGTTTACTTATCATAGTATCATGTTAACTATATATATATCCATATATATGTCATCATATAGTTTTTACAAGTTTTAACGTTCGTGAATCACCGGTCAACTTGGGTGGTCAATTGTCTATATGAAACATATTTCAATTAATCAAGTCTTAACAAGTTTGATTGCTTAACATGTTAGAAACATTTAATCATGTAAATATCAATCTCAATTAATATATATAAACATGGAAAAGTTCGGGTCACTACAGTACCTACCCGTTAAATAAATTTCGTCCCGAAATTTTAAGCTGTTGAAGGTGTTGACGAATCTTCTGGATATAGATGCGGGTATTTCTTCTTCATCTGATCTTCACGCTCCCAGGTGAACTCGGGTCCTCTACGAGCATTCCATCGAACCTTAACAATTGGTATCTTGTTTTGCTTAAGTCTTTTAACCTCACGATCCATTATTTCGACGGGTTCTTCGATGAATTGAAGTTTTTCGTTGATTTGGATTTCATCTAACGGAATAGTGAGATCTTCTTTAGCAAAACATTTCTTCAAATTTGAGACGTGGAAAGTGTTATGTATAGCCGCGAGTTGTTGAGGTAACTCAAGTCGGTAAGCTACTGGTCCGACACGATCAATAATCTTGAATGGTCCAATATACCTTGGATTTAATTTCCCTCGTTTACCAAATCGAACAACGCCTTTCCAAGGTGCAACTTTAAGCATGACCATCTCTCCAATTTCAAATTCTATATCTTTTCTTTTAATGTCAGCGTAGCTCTTTTGTCGACTTTGGGCGGTTTTCAACCGTTGTTGAATTTGGATGATCTTCTCGGTAGTTTCTTGTATAATCTCCGGACCCGTAATCTGTCTATCCCCCACTTCACTCCAACAAATCAGAGACCTGCACTTTCTACCATAAAGTGCTTCAAACGGCGCCATCTCAATGCTTGAATGGTAGCTGTTGTTGTAGGAAAATTCTGCTAACGGTAGATGTCGATCCCAACTGTTTCCGAAATCAATAACACATGCCCGTATCATGTCTTAAAGCGTTTGTATCATCCTTTCGCTCTGCCCATCAGTTTGTGGATGATTGGCAGTACTCATGTCTAGACGAGTTCCTAATGCTTGCTGTAATGTCTGCCAGAATCTTGAAATAAATCTGCCATCCCTATCAGAGATAATAGAGATTGGTATTCCATGTCTGGAGACGACTTCCTTCAAATACAGTTGTGCTAACTTCTCCATCTTGTCATCTTCTCTTATTGGCAGGAAGTGTGCTGATTTGGTGAGACGATCAACTATTACCCAAATAGTATCAAAACCACTTGCAGTCCTTGGCAATTTAGTGATGAAATCCATGGTAATGTTTTCCCATTTCCATTCTGGGATTTCGGGTTGTTGAAGTAGACCTGATGGTTTCTGATGCTCAGCTTTGACCTTAGAACACGTCAAACATTCTCCTACGTATTTAGCAACATCGGATTTCATACCCGGCCACCAAAAATGTTTCTTGAGATCCTTGTACATCTTCCCCGTTCCAGGATGTATTGAGTATCTGGTTTTATGAGCTTCTCTAAGTACCATTTCTCTCACATCTCCAAATTTTGGTACCCAAATCCTTTCAGCCCTATACCTGGTTCCGTCTTCCCGAATATTAAGATGCTTCTCCGATCCCTTGGGTATTTCATCCTTTAAATTTCCCTCTTTTAAAACCCCTTGTTGCGCCTCCTTTATTTGAGTAGTAAGGTTATTATGAATCATTATATTCATAGATTTTACTCGAATGGGTTCTCTGTCCTTCCTGCTCAAGGCATCGGCTACCACATTTGCCTTCCCCGGGTGGTAACGAATCTCAAAGTCATAATCATTCAACAATTCAATCCACCTACGCTGCCTCATATTCAGTTGTTTCTGATTAAATATGTGTTGAAGACTTTTGTGGTCGGTATATATAATACTTTTGACCCCATATAAGTAGTGCCTCCAAGTCTTTAATGCAAAAACAACCGCGCCTAATTCCAAATCATGCGTCGTATAATTTTGTTCGTGAATCTTCAATTGTCTAGACGCATAAGCAATCACCTTCGTTCGTTGCATTAATACACAACCGAGACCTTGCTTTGATGCGTCACAATAAATCACAAAATCATCATTCCCTTCAGGCAATGACAATATAGGTGCCGTAGTTAGCTTTTTCTTCAATAACTGAAACGCTTTCTCTTGTTCATCATTCCATTCAAATTTCTTCCCTTTATGCGTTAATGCAGTCAAGGGTTTTGCTATTCTGGAAAAGTCTTAGATGAACCTTCTGTAATAACCAGCTAGTCCTAAAAACTGGCGTATGTGTTTCGGAGTTTTCGGGGTTTCCCACTTTTCAACAGTTTCTATCTTTGCCGGATCCACCTTAATACCTTCTTTGTTCACTATGTGACCGAGGAATTGAACTTCTTCCAACCAAAATGCACACTTTGAAAACTTAGCGTACAATTCTTCCTTCCTCAATACTTCTAACACCTTTCTCAAATGTTCACCGTGTTCTTGGTCATTCTTTGAGTAAATAAGTATGTCATCAATGAAAACAATGACAAACTTCTCAAGGTATGGTCCACACACTCGGTTCATAAGGTCCATGAACACAGCTGGTGCATTAGTTAAACCAAACGGCATGACCATAAACTCGTAATGACCGTAACGTGTTCTGAAAGCAGTCTTTGGAATATCATCTTCTTTCACCCGCATTTGATGATACCCGGAACGTAAGTCAATCTTTGAATAAACAGACGAGCCTTGTAGTTGATCAAATAAGTCGTCGATTCTCGGTAGTGGGTAGCGGTTCTTGATGGTAAGTTTGTTCAACTCTCGGTAGTCGATACACAACCTGAATGTACCATCTTTCTTCTTGACAAACAAAACAGGAGCTCCCCACGGTGATGTGCTTGGTCGAATGAAACCACGCTCTAAAAGTTCTTGTAATTGGCTTTGCAGTTCTTTCATCTCACTGGGTGCGAGTCTGTAAGGAGCACGAGCTATTGGTGCAGCTCCTGGTACAAGATCTATTTGAAATTCAACGGATCGATGTGGGGGTAATCCCGGTAATTCTTTCGGAAATACATCGGGAAATTCTTTTGCAATGGGAACATCATTGATGCTCTTTTCTTCAGTTTGTACTTTCTCAACGTGTGCTAGAACAGCATAGCAACCTTTTCTTATTAGTTTTTGTGCCTTCAAATTACTAATAAGATGTAGCTTCGTGTTGCCCTTTTCTCCATACACCATTAAGGGTTTTCCTTTTTCTCGTATAATGCGAATTGCATTTTTGTAACAAACGATCTCTGCTTTCACTTCTTTCAACCAGTCCATACCGATTATCACATCAAAACTCCCTAACTCTACTGGTATCAATTCAATCTTAAATGTTTCGCTAACCAGTTTAATTTCTCGATTCAGACATATATTATCTGCTGAAATTAATTTACCATTTGCTAATTCGAGTAAAAATTTACTATCCAAAGGCGTCAATGGACAACTTAATTTAGCACAAAAATCTCTACTCATATAGCTTCTATCCGCACCCGAATCAAATAAAACGTAAGCAGAATTATTGTCAATAAGAAACGTACCCGTAACAAGCTCCGGGTCTTTCTGTGCCTCTGCCGCATTAATATTGAAAACTCTTCCGCGGCCTTGTCCATTCGTGTCCTCCTGGTTCGGGCAATTTCTAATAATGTGGTCCGGTTTTCCACATTTATAACAAACTACATTGGCATAACTTGCTCCGACACTACTTGCTCCACCATTACTCGTTCCGACACCATATGCCAAAGGTGTGAAAAGTATCACTCGGGGTTTTGCACCAAATTTTGCAATAAGTGTAAAAGAAATGGTCATAGCGCAGCGAAGTGTGAGGTCTACGGACCAGGGGTTAATAGAACGAAAGGAACGTTCCATATTAATTGATTTCGTTGCGAGGTTTTGACCTCTATATGAGACGTTTTTCAAAGACTGCATTCATTTTAAAACAAACCATAACCTTTATTTCATCAATAAAGGTTTAAAAAGCTTTACGTAGATTATCAAATAATGATAATCTAAAATATCCTGTTTACACACGACCATTACATAATAGTTTACAATACAAATATGTTACAACAAAATAAGTTTCTTGAATGCAGTTTTTACACAATATCATACAAGCATGGACTCCAAATCTCGTCCTTATTTAAGTATGCGACAGCGGAAGCTCTTAATAATCACCTGAGAATAAACATGCTTAAAACGTCAACAAAAATGTTGGTGAGTTATAGGTTTAACCTATATATATCAAATCATAATAATAGACCACAAGATTTCATATTTCAATACACATCCCATACATAGAGATAAAAGTCATTCATATGGTGAACACCTGGTAACCGACATTAACAAGATGCATATATAAGAATATCCCCATCATTCCGGGACACCCTTCGGATATGATATAAATTTCGAAGTACTAAAGCATCCGGTACTTTGGATGGGGTTTGTTAAGCCCAATAGATCTATCTTTAGGATTCGCGTCAATTAGGGTGTCTGTTCCCTAATTCTTAGATTACCAGACTTAATAAAAAGGGGCATATTCGATTTCGATAATTCAACCATAGAATGTAGTTTCACGTACTTGTGTCTATTTTGTAAATCATTTATAAAACCTGCATGTATTCTCATCCCAAAAATATTAGATTTTAAAAGTGGGACTATAACTCACTTTCACAGATTTTTTTACTTCGTCGGGAAGTAAGACTTGGCCACTGGTTGATTCACGAACCTATAACAATATATACATATATATCAAAGTATGTTCAAAATATATTTACAACACTTTTAATATATTTTGATGTTTTAAGTTTATTAAGTCAGCTGTCCTCGTTAGTAACCTACAACTAGTTGTCCACAGTTAGATGTACAGAAATAAATCGATAAATATTATCTTGAATCAATCCACGACCCAGTGTATACGTATCTCAGTATTGATCACAACTCAAACTATATATATTTTGGAATCAACCTCAACCCTGTATAGCTAACTCCAACATTCACATATAGAGTGTCTATGGTTGTTCCGAAATATATATAGATGTGTCGACATGATAGGTCGAAACATTGTATACGTGTCTATGGTATCTCAAGATTACATAATATACAATACAAGTTGATTAAGTTATGGTTGGAATAGATTTGTTACCAATTTTCACGTAGCTAAAATGAGAAAAATTATCCAATCTTGTTTTACCCATAACTTCTTCATTTTAAATCCGTTTTGAGTGAATCAAATTGCTATGGTTTCATATTGAACTCTATTTTATGAATCTAAACAGAAAAAGTATAGGTTTGTAGTCGGAAAAATAAGTTACAAGTCATTTTTGTAAAGGTAGTCATTTCAGTCGAAAGAACGACGTCTAGATGACCATTTTAGAAAACATACTTCCACTTTGAGTTTAACCATAATTTTTGGATATAGTTTCATGTTCATAATAAAAATCATTTTCTCAGAATAACAACTTTTAAATCAAAGTTTATCATAGTTTTTAATTAACTAACCCAAAACAGCCCGCGGTGTTACTACGACGGCGTAAATCCGGTTTTACGGTGTTTTTCGTGTCTCCAGGTTTTAAATCATTAAGTTAGCATATCATATAGATATAGAACATGTGTTTAGTTGATTTTAAAAGTCAAGTTAGAAGGATTAACTTTTATTAGCGAACAAGTTTAGAATTAACTAAACTATGTTCTAGTGATTACAAGTTTAAACCTTCGAATAAGATAGCTTTATATGTATGAATCGAATGATGTTATGAACATTATTACTACCTTAAGTTCCTTGGATAAACCTACTGGAAAATAGAAAAATGGATCTAGCTTCAACGGATCCTTGGATGGCTCGAAGTTCTTGAAGCAGAATCATGACACAAAAACAAGTTCAAGTAAGATCATCACTTGAAATAAGATTGTTATAGTTATAGAAATTGAACCAAAGTTTGAATATGATTATTACCTTGTATTAGAATGATAACCTACTGTAAGAAACAAAGATTTCTTGAGGTTGGATGATCACCTTACAAGATTGGGAGTGAGCTAGCAAACTTGAAAGTATTCTTGATTTTATGTAACTAGAACTTGTAGAATATATGAAGACCACTTAGAACTTGAAGATAGAACTTGAGAGAGATCAATTAGATGAAGAAAATTGAAGAATGAAAGTGTTTGTAGGTATTTTTGGTCGTTGGTGTATGGATTAGATATAAAGGATATGTAATTTTGTTTTCATGTAAATAAGTCATGAATGATTACTCATATTTTTGTAATTTTATGAGATATTTCATGCTAGTTGCCAAATGATGGTTCCCACATGTGTTAGGTGACTCACATGGGCTGCTAAGAGCTGATCATTGGAGTGTATATACCAATAGTACATACATCTAAAAGCTGTGTATTGTACGAGTACGAATACGGGTGCATACGAGTAGAATTGTTGATGAAACTGAACGAGGATGTAATTGTAAGCATTTTTGTTAAGTAGAAGTATTTTGATAAGTGTATTGAAGTCTTTTAAAAGTGTATAAATACATATTAAAACACTACATGTATATACATTTTAACTGAGTCGTTAAGTCATCGTTAGTCGTTACATGTAAGTGTTGTTTTGAAACCTTTAGGTTAACGATCTTGTTAAATGTTGTTAACCCAATGTTTATAATATAAAATGAGATTTTAAATTATTATATTATCATGATATTATCATGTATGAATATCTCTTAATATGATATATATACATTAAATGTCGTTACAACGATAATCGTTACATATATGTCTCGTTTCGAAATCATTAAGTTAGTAGTCTTATTTTTACATATATATTTCATTGTTAATACAATTAATAATATATTTACTTATCATTTAACATAATTAACCAAGTGTATCAATATCTTAATATGATTCATATGTACCTAGTAAGACGTTGTTATAACGATAATCGTTATATATATCGTTTTCGAGTTTCTTAAATTAATAGTCTCATTTTTATGTATATAACTCATTGTTAAAATACCTAATGAGATACATACTTATAATAAAATCATGTTAACTATATATATAACCATATATATGTCATCGTATAGTTTTTACAAGTTTTAACGTTCGTGAATCACCGGTCAACTTGGGTGGTCAATTGTCTATATGAAACATATTTCAATTAATCAAGTCTTAACAAGTTTGATTGCTTAACATGTTGGAAACATTTAATCATGTAAATATCAATCTCAATTAATATATATAAACATGGAAAAGTTCGGGTCACTACAGTAAGATAGCTTTATATGTATGAATCGAATGATGTTATGAACATCATTACTACCTTAAGTTCCTTGGATAAACCTACTGGCACCAATAAGTAAGTATAAATTTGTAATCACTAGAACATAGTTTAGTTAATTCTAAACTTGTTCGCAAACAAAAGTTAATCCTTCTAACTTGACTTTTAAAATCAACTAAACACATGTTCTATATCTATATGATATATTAACTTAATGATTTAAAACCTGGAAACACGAAAAACACCGTAAAACCGGATTTACGCCGTCGTAGTAACACCGCGGGCTGTTTTGGGTTAGTTAATTAAAAACTATGATAAACTTTGATTTAAAAGTTGTTATTCTGAGAAAATGATTTTTATTATGAACATGAAACTATATCCAAAAATTATGGTTAAACTCAAAGTGGAAGTATGTTTTCTAAAATGGTCATCTAGACGTCGTTCTTTCGACTGAAATGACTACCTTTACAAAAACGACTTGTAACTTATTTTTCCGACTATAAACCTATACTTTTTCAGTTTAGATTCATAAAATAGAGTTCAATATGAAACCATAGCAATTTGATTCACTCAAAACGGTTTTAAAATGAAGAAGTTATGGGTAAAACAAGATTGGATAATTTTTCTCATTTTAGCTACGTGAAAATTGGAAACAAATCTATTCCAACCATAACTTAATCAACTTGTATTGTATATTATGTAATCTTGAGATACCATAGACACGTATACAATGTTTTGACCTATCATGTCGACACATCTATATATATTTCGGAACAACCATAGACACTCTATATGTGAATGTTGGAGTTAGCTATACAGGGTTGAGGTTGATTCCAAAATATATATAGTTTGAGTTGTGATCAATACTGAGATACGTATACACTGGGTCGTGGATTGATTCAAGATAATATTTATCGATTTATTTATGTACATCTAACTGTGGACAACTAGTTGTAGGTTACTAACAAGGACAGCTGACTTAATAAACTTAAAACATCAAAATATATTAAAAGTGTTGTAAATATATTTTGAACATACTTTGATATATATGTATATATTGTTATAGGTTCGTGAATCAACCAGTGGCCAAGTCTTACTTCCCGACGAAGTAAAAATCTGTGAAAGTGAGTTATAGTCCCACTTTTAAAATCTAATATTTTTGGGATGAGAATACATGCAGGTTTTATAAATGATTTACAAAATAGACACAAGTACGTGAACTACATTCTATGGTTGAATTATCGAAATCGAATATGCCCCTTTTTATTAAGTCTGGTAATCTAAGAATTAGGGACCAGACACCCTAATTGACGCGAATCCTAAAGATAGATCTATTGGGCCTAACAAACCCCATCCAAAGTACCGGATGCTTTAGTACTTCGAAATTTATATCATATTCGAAGGTTGTCCCGGAATGATGGGGATATTCTTATATATGCATCTTGTTATTGTCGGTTACCAGGTGTTCACCATATGAATGATTTTTATCTCTATGTATGGGATGTGTATTGAAATATGAAATCTTGTGGTCTATTATTATGATTTGATATATATAGGTTAAACCTATAACTCACCAACATTTTTGTTGACGTTTTAAGCATGTTTATTCTCAGGTGATTATTAAGAGCTTCCGCTGTCGCATACTTAAATAACTGTAGTGACCCGAGCTTTTCCTTGTTTATATATATTAATTGAGATTGATATTTACATGATTAAATGTTTCCAACATGTTAAGCAATCAAACTTGTTAAGACTTGATTAATTGAAATATGTTTCATATAGACAATTGACCACCCAAGTTGACCGGTGATTCACGAACGTTAAAACTTGTAAAAACTATACGATGACATATATATGGTTATATATATAGTTAACATGATTTTATTATAAGTATGTATCTCATTAGGTATTTTAACAATGAGTTATATACATAAAAATGAGACTATTAATTTAAGAAACTCGAAAACGATATATATAACGATTATCGTTATAACAACGTCTTACTAGGTACATATGAATCATATTAAGATATTGATACACTTGGTTAATTATGTTAAATGATAAGTAAATATATTATTAAGTGTATTAACAATGAAATATATATGTAAAAATAAGACTACTAACTTAATGATTTCGAAACGAGACATATATGTAACGATTACCGTTGTAACGACATTTAATGTATATATATCATATTAAGAGATATTCATACATGATAATATCATGATAATATAATAATTTAAAATCTCATTTGATATTATAAACATTGGGTTAACAACATTTAACAAGATCGTTAACCTAAAGGTTTCAAAACAACACTTACATGTAACGACTAACGATGACTTAACGACTCAGTTAAAATGTATATACATGTAGTGTTTTAATATGTATTTATACACTTTTAAAAGACTTCAATACACTTATCAAAATACTTCTACTTAACAAAAATGCTTACAATTACATCCTCGTTCAGTTTCATCAACAATTCTACTCGTATGCACCCGTATTCGTACTCGTACAATACACAGCTTTTAGATGTATGTACTATTGGTATATACACTCCAATGATCAGCTCTTAGTAGCCCATGTGAGTCACCTAACACATGTGGGAACCATCATTTGGCAACTAGCATGAAATATCTCATAAAATTACAAAAATATGAGTAATCATTCATGACTTATTTACATGAAAACAAAATTTCATATCCTTTATATCTAATCCATACACCAACGACCAAAAACACCTACAAACACTTTCATTCTTCAATTTTCTTCATCTAATTGATCTCTCTCAAGTTCTATCTTCAAGTTCTAAGTGTTCTTCATAAATTCCAAAAGTTCTAGTTTCATAAAATCAAGAATACTTTCAAGTTTGCTAGCTCACTTCCAATCTTGTAAGGTGATCATCCAACCTCAAGAAATCTTTGTTTCTTACAGTAGGTTATCATTCTAATACAAGGTAATAATCATATTCAAACTTTGGTTCAATTTCTATAACTATAAAAATCTTATTTCAAGTGATGATCTTACTTGAACTTGTTTTCGTGTCATGATTCTGCTTCAAGAACTTCGAGCCATCCAAGGATCCGTTGAAGCTAGATCCATTTTTCTCTTTTCCAGTAGGTTTATCCAAGGAACTTAAGGTAGTAATGATGTTCATAACATCATTCGATTCATACATATAAAGCTATCTTATTCGAAGGTTTAAACTTGTAATCACTAGAACATAGTTTAGTTAATTCTAAACTTGTTCGCAAATAAAAGTTAATCCTTCTAACTTGACTTTTAAAATCAACTAAATACATGTTCTATATCTATATGATATGCTAACTTAATGATTTAAAACCTGGAGACACGAAAAACACCGTAAAACCGGATTTACGCCGTCGTAGTAACACCGCGGGCTGTTTTGGGTTAGTTAATTAAAAACTATGATAAACTTTGATTTAAAAGTTGTTATTCTGAGAAAATGATTTTTATTATGAACATGAAACTATATCCAAAAATTATGGTTAAACTCAAAGTGGAAGTATGTTTTCTAAAATGGTCATCTAGACGTCGTTCTTTCGACTGAAATGACTACCTTTACAAAAACGACTTGTAACTTATTTTTCCGACTACAAACCTATACTTTTTATGTTTAGATTCATAAAATAGAGTTCAATATGAAACCATAGCAATTTGATTCACTCAAAACGGATTTAAAATGAAGAAGTTATGGGTAAAACAAGATTGGATAATTTTTCTCATTTTAGCTACGTGAAAATTGGTAACAAATCTATTCCAACCATAACTTAATCAACTTGTATTGTATATTATGTAATCTTGAGATACCATAGACACGTATACAATGTTTCGACCTATCATGTCGACACATCTATATATATTTCGGAACAACCATAGACACTCTATATGTGAATGTTGGAGTTAGCTATACAGGGTTGAGGTTGATTCCAAAATATATATAGTTTGAGTTGTGATCAATACTGAGATACGTATACACTGGGTCGTGGATTGATTCAAGATAATATTTATCGATTTATTTCTGTACATCTAACTGTGGACAACTAGTTGTAGGTTACTAACGAGGACTGCTGACTTAATAAACTTAAAACATCAAAATATATTAAAAGTGTTGTAAATATATTTTGAACATACTTTGATATATATGTATATATTGTTATAGGTTCGTGAATCAACCAGTGGCCAAGTCTTACTTCCCGACGAAGTAAAAATATGTGAAAGTGAGTTTCTTTTGCCCTTTTTACTCTTTACATTTTTGGGCTGAGAATACATGCAAATTCTTTATTAACTGTTTTATAATATTTATATACGTGAGTTTCATTTGCTCCCTTTTTAAATGCTTTTGCTATATATATTTTTGGGACTGAGAATACATGCGCTGCTTTTATAAATATTTTATAAATATTTTATAAATATTCAACCATAGAATATAATTTTAAGTACTTGTGTCTATTTCGTAAAATATTTATAAAAGCAGCGCATGTATTCTCAGTCCCAAAAATATATATAGCAAAAGCATTTAAAAAGGGAGCAAATGAAACTCACGTATATAAATATTATAAAACAGTTAATAAAGCATTTGCATGTATTCTCAGCCCAAAAATGTAAAGAGTAAAAAGGGCAAATGAAACTCACTTTCACAGATTTTTTTACTTCGTCGGGAAGTAAGACTTGGCCACTGGTTGATTCACGAACCTATAACAATATATACATATATATCAAAGTATGTTCAAAATATATTTACAACACTTTTAATATATTTTGATGTTTTAAGTTTATTAAGTCAGCTGTCCTCGTTAGTAACCTACAACTAGTTGTTCACAGTTAGATGTACAGAAATAAATCGATAAATATTATCTTGAATCAATCCACGACCCAGTGTATACGTATCTCAGTATTGATCACAACTCAAACTATATATATTTTGGAATCAACCTCAACCCTGTATAGCTAACTCCAATATTCACATATAGAGTGTCTATGGTTGTTCCGAAATATATATAGATGTGTCGACATGATAGGTCGAAACATTGTATACGTGTCTATGGTATCTCAAGATTACATAATATACAATACAAGTTGATTAAGTTATGGTTGGAATAGATTTGTTACCAATTTTCACGTAGCTAAAATGAGAAAAATTATCCAATCTTGTTTTACCCATAACTTCTTCATTTTAAATCCGTTTTGAGTGAATCAAATTGCTATGGTTTCATATTGAACTCTATTTTATGAATCTAAACAGAAAAAGTATAGTTTTGTAGTCGGAAAAATAAGTTACAAGTTGTTTTTGTAAAGGTAGTCATTTCAGTCGAAAGAACGACGTCTAGATGACCATTTTAGAAAACATACTTCCACTTTGAGTTTAACCATAATTTTTGGATATAGTTTCATGTTCATAATAAAAATCATTTTCTCAAAATAACAACTTTTAAATCAAAGTTTATCATAGTTTTTAATTAACTAACCCAAAACAGCCCGCGGTGTTACTACGACGGCGTAAATCCGGTTTTACGGTGTTTTTCGTGTCTCCAGGTTTTAAATCATTAAGTTAGCATATCATATAGATATAGAACATGTGTTTAGTTGATTTTAAAAGTCAAGTTAGAAGGATTAACTTTTATTTGCGAACAAGTTTAGAATTAACTAAACTATGTTCTAGTGATTACAAGTTTAAACCTTCGAATAAGATAGCTTTATATGTATGAATCGAATGATGTTATGAACATCATTACTACCTTAAGTTCCTTGGATAAACCTAATGGAAAAGAGAAAAATGGATCTAGCTTCAACGGATCCTTGGATGGCTCGAAGTTCTTGAAGCAGAATCATGACACGAAAACAAGTTCAAGTAAGATCATCACTTGAAATAAGATTGTTATAGTTATAGAAATTGAACCAAAGTTTGAATATGATTATTACCTTGTATTAGAATGATAACCTACTGTAAGAAACAAAGATTTCTTGAGGTTGGATGATCACCTTACAAGATTGGGAGTGAGCTAGCAAACTTGAAAGTATTCTTGATTTTATGTAACTAGAACTTGTAGAATATATGAAGAACACTTAGAACTTGAAGATAGAACTTGAGAGAGATCAATTAGATGAAGAAAATTGAAGAATGAAAGTGTTTGTAGGTGTTTTTGGTCGTTGGTGTATGGATTAGATATAAAGGATATGTAATTTTGTTTTCATGTAAATAAGTCATGAATGATTACTCATATTTTTGTAATTTTATGAGATATTTCATGCTAGTTGCCAAATGATGGTTCCCACATGTGTTAGGTGACTCACATGGGCTGCTAAGAGCTGATCATTGGAGTGTATATACCAATAGTACATACATCTAAAAGCTGTGTATTGTACGAGTACGAATACGGGTGCATACGAGTAGAATTGTTGATGAAACTGAACGAGGATGTAATTGTAAGCATTTTGGTTAAGTAGAAGCATTTTGATAAGTGTATTGAAGTCTTTCAAAAGTGTATAAATACATATTAAAACACTACATATATATACATTTTAACTGAGTCGTTAAGTCATCGTTAGTCGTTACATGTAAGTGTTGTTTTGAAACCTTTAGGTTAACGATCTTGTTAAATGTTGTTAACCCAATGTTTATAATATCAAATGAGATTTTAAATTATTATATTATCATGATATTATCATGTATGAATATCTCTTAATATGATATATATACATTAAATGTCGTTACAACGATAATCGTTACATATATGTCTCGTTTCGAAATCATTAAGTTAGTAGTCTTATTTTTACATATATATTTCATTGTTAATACACTTAATAATATATTTACTTATCATTTAACATAATTAACCAAGTGTATCAATATCTTAATATGATTCATATGTACCTAGTAAGACGTTGTTATAACGATAATCGTTATATATATCGTTTTCGAGTTTCTTAAATTAATAGTCTCATTTTTATGTATATAACTCATTGTTAAAATACCTAATGAGATACATACTTATAATAAAATCATGTTAACTATATATATAACCATATATATGTCATCGTATAGTTTTTACAAGTTTTAACGTTCGTGAATCACCGGTCAACTTGGGTGGTCAATTGTCTATATGAAACATATTTCAATTAATCAAGTCTTAACAAGTTTGATTGCTTAACATGTTGGAAACATTTAATCATGTAAATATCAATCTCAATTAATATATATAAACATGGAAAAGTTCGGGTCACTACAGTACCTACCCGTTAAATAAATTTCGTCCCGAAATTTTAAGCTGTTGAAGGTGTTGACGAATCTTCTGGAAATAGATGCAGGTATTTCTTCTTCATCTGATCTTCACGCTCCCAGGTGAACTCGGGTCCTCTACGAGCATTCCATCGAACCTTAACAATTGGTATCTTGTTTTGCTTAAGTCTTTTAACCTCACGATCCATTATTTCGACGGGTTCTTCGATGAATTGAAGTTTTTCGTTGATTTGGATTTCATCTAACGGAATAGTGAGATCTTCTTTAGCAAAACATTTCTTCAAATTCGAGACGTGGAAAGTGTTATGTACAACCGCGAGTTGTTGAGGTAACTCAAGTCGGTAAGCTACTGGTCCGACACGATTAATAATCTTGAATGGTCCAATATACCTTGGATTTAATTTCCCTCGTTTACCAAATCGAACAACGCCTTTCCAAAGTGCAACTTTAAGCATGACCATCTCTCCAATTTCAAATTCTATATCTTTTCTTTTAATGTCAGCGTAGCTCTTTTGTCGACTTTGGGCGGTTTTCAACCGTTGTTGAATTTGGATGATCTTCTCGGTAGTTTCTTGTATAATCTCCGGACCCGTAATCTGTCTATCCCCCACTTCACTCCAACAAATCGGAGACCTGCACTTTCTACCATAAAGTGCTTCAAACGGCGCCATCTCAATGCTTGAATGGTAGCTGTTGTTGTAGGAAAATTCTGCTAACGGTAGATGTCGATCCCAACTGTTTCCGAAATCAATAACACATGCCCGTAGCATGTCTTCAAGCGTTTGTATCGTCCTTTCGCTCTGCCCATCAGTTTGTGGATGATAGGCAGTACTCATGTCTAGACGAGTTCCTAATGCTTGCTGTAATGTCTGCCAGAATCTTGAAATAAATCTACCATCCCTATCAGAGATAATAGAGATTGGTATTCCATGTCTGGAGACGACTTCCTTCAAATACAGTCGTGCTAACTTCTCCATCTTGTCATCTTCTCTTATTGGCAGGAAGTGTGCTGATTTGGTGAGACGATTAACTATTACCCAAATAGTATCAAAACCACTTGCAGTCCTTGGCAATTTAGTGATGAAATCCATGGTAATGTTTTCCCATTTCCATTCTGGGATTTCGGGTTGTTGAAGTAGACCTGATAGTTTCTGATGCTCAGCTTTGACCTTAGAACACGTCAAACATTCTCCTACGTATTTAGCAACATCGGCTTTCATACCCGGCCACCAAAAATGTTTCTTGAGATCCTTGTACATCTTCCCCGTTCCAGGATGTATTGAGTATCTGGTTTTATGAGCTTCTCTAAGTACCATTTCTCTCATATCTCCAAATTTTGGTACCCAAATCCTTTCAGCCCTATACCTGGTTCCGTCTTCCCGAATATTAAGATGCTTCTCCGATCCCTTAGGTATTTCATCCTTTAAATTTCCCTCTTTTAAAACCCCTTGTTGCGCCTCCTTTATTTGAGTAGTAAGGTTATTATGAATCATTATATTCATAGATTTTACTCGAATGGGTTCTCTGTCCTTCCTGCTCAAGGCATCGGCTACCACATTTGCCTTCCCCGGGTGGTAACGAATCTCAAAGTCATAATCATTCAACAATTCAATCCACCTACGCTGCCTCATATTCAGTTGTTTCTGATTAAATATGTGTTGAAGACTTTTGTGGTCGGTATATATAATACTTTTGACCCCATATAAGTAGTGCCTCCAAGTCTTTAATGCAAAAACAACCGCGCCTAATTCCAAATCATGCGTCGTATAATTTTGTTCGTGAATCTTCAATTGTCTAGACGCATAAGCAATCACCTTCGTTCGTTGCATTAATACACAACCGAGACCTTGCTTTGATGCGTCACAATAAATCACAAAATCATCATTCCCTTCAGGCAATGACAATATAGGTGCCGTAGTTAGCTTTTTCTTCAATAACTGAAACGCTTTCTCTTGTTCATCATTCCATTCAAATTTCTTCCCTTTATGCGTTAATGCAGTCAAGGGTTTTGCTATTCTGGAAAAGTCTTGGATGAACCTTCTGTAGTAACCAGCTAGTCCTAAAAACTGGCGTATGTGTTTCGGAGTTTTCGGGGTTTCCCACTTTTCAACAGTTTCTATCTTTGCCGGATCCACCTTAATACCTTCTTTGTTCACTATGTGACCGAGGAATTGAACTTCTTCCAACCAAAATGCACACTTTGAAAACTTAGCGTACAATTCTTCCTTCCTCAATACTTCTAACACCTTTCTCAAATGTTCACCGTGTTCTTGGTCATTCTTTGAGTAAATAAGTATGTCATCAATGAAAACAATGACAAACTTGTCAAGGTATGGTCCACACACTCGGTTCATAAGGTCCATGAACACAGCTGGTGCATTAGTTAAACCAAACGGCATGACCATAAACTCGTAATGACCGTAACGTGTTCTGAAAGCAGTCTTTGGAATATCATCTTCTTTCACCCGCATTTGATGATACCCGGAATGTAAGTCAATCTTTGAATAAACAGACGAGCCTTGTAGTTGATCAAATAAGTCGTCGATTCTCGGTAGTGGGTAGCGGTTCTTGATGGTAAGTTTGTTCAACTCTCGGTAGTCGATACACAACCTGAATGTACCATCTTTCTTCTTGACAAACAAAACAGGAGCTCCCCACGGTGATGTGCTTGGTCGAATGAAACCACGCTCTAAAAGTTCTTGTAATTGGCTTTGCAGTTCTTTCATCTCGCTGGGTGCGAGTCTGTAAGGAGCACGAGCTATTGGTGCAGCTCCTGGTACAAGATCTATTTGAAATTCAACGGATTGATGTGGGGGTAATCCCGGTAATTCTTTCGGAAATACATCGGGAAATTCTTTTGTAATGGGAACATCATTGATGCTCTTTTCTTCAGTTTGTACTTTCTCAACGTGTGCTAGAACAGCATAGCAACCTTTTCTTATTAGTTTTTGTGCCTTCAAATTACTAATAAGATGTAGCTTCGTGTTGCCCTTTTCTCCATACACCATTAAGGGTTTTCTTTTTTCTCGTATAATGCGAATTGCATTTTTGTAACAAACGATCTCTGCTTTCACTTCTTTCAACCAGTCCATACCGATTATCACATCAAAACTCCCTAACTCTACTGGTATCAAGTCAATCTTAAATGTTTCGCTAACCAGTTTAATTTCTCGATTCCGACATATATTATCTGCTGAAATTAATTTACCATTTGCTAATTCGAGTAAAAATTTACTATCCAAAGGCGTCAATGGACAACTTAATTTAGCACAAAAATCTCTACTCATATAGCTTCTATCCGCACCCGAATCAAATAAAACGTAAGCAGATTTATTGTAATTTACACTTTATTTCAAGATTCTGGCAGACATTACAGCAAGCATTAGGAACTCGTCTAGACATGAGTACTGCCTATCATCCACAAACTGATGGGAAGAGCGAAAGGACGATACAAACGCTTGAAGACATGCTACGGGCATGTGTTATTGATTTCGGAAACAGTTGGGATCGACATCTACCGTTAGCAGAATTTTCCTACAACAACAGCTACCATTCAAGCATTGAGATGGCGCCGTTTGAAGCACTTTATGGTAGAAAGTGCAGGTCTCCGATTTGTTGGAGTGAAGTGGGGGATAGACAGATTACGGGTCCGGAGATTATACAAGAAACTACCGAGAAGATCATCCAAATTCAACAACGGTTGAAAACCGCCCAAAGTCGACAAAAGAGCTACGCTGACATTAAAAGAAAAGATATAGAATTTGAAATTGGAGAGATGGTCATGCTTAAAGTTGCACCTTGGAAAGGCGTTGTTCGATTTGGTAAACGAGGGAAATTAAATCCAAGGTATATTGGACCATTCAAGATTATTAATCGTGTCGGACCAATAGCTTACCGACTTGAGTTACCTCAACAACTCGCGGCTGTACATAACACTTTCCACGTCTCGAATTTGAAGAAATGTTTTGCTAAAGAAGATCTCACTATTCCGTTAGATGAAATCCAAATCAACGAAAAACTTCAATTCATCGAAGAACCCGTCGAAATAATGGATCGTGAGGTTAAAAGACTTAAGCAAAACAAGATACCAATTGTTAAGGTTCGATGGAATGCTCGTAGAGGACCCGAGTTCACCTGGGAGCGTGAAGATCAGATGAAGAAGAAATACCCGCATCTATTTCCAGAAGATTCGTCAACACCTTCAACAGCTTAAAATTTCGGGACGAAATTTATTTAACGGGTAGGTACTGTAGTGACCCGAACTTTTCCATGTTTATATATATTAATTGAGATTGATATTTACATGATTAAATGTTTCCAACATGTTAAGCAATCAAACTTGTTAAGACTTGATTAATTGAAATATGTTTCATATAGACAATTGACCACCCAAGTTGACCGGTGATTCACGAACGTTAAAACTTGTAAAAACTATACGATGACATATATATGGTTATATATATAGTTAACATGATTTTATTATAAGTATGTATCTCATTAGGTATTTTAACAATGAGTTATATACATAAAAATGAGACTATTAATTTAAGAAACTCGAAAACGATATATATAACGATTATCGTTATAACAACGTCTTACTAGGTACATATGAATCATATTAAGATATTGATACACTTGGTTAATTATGTTAAATGATAAGTAAATATATTATTAAGTGTATTAACAATGAAATATATATGTAAAAATAAGACTACTAACTTAATGATTTCGAAACGAGACATATATGTAACGATTATCGTTGTAACGACATTTAATGTATATATATCATATTAAGAGATATTCATACATGATAATATCATGATAATATAATAATTTAAAATCTCATTTGATATTATAAACATTGGGTTAACAACATTTAACAAGATCGTTAACCTAAAGGTTTCAAAACAACACTTACATGTAACGACTAACGATGACTTAACGACTCAGTTAAAATGTATATACATGTAGTGTTTTAATATGTATTTATACACTTTTAAAAGACTTCAATACACTTATCAAAATACTTCTACTTAACAAAAATGCTTACAATTACATCCTCGTTCAGTTTCATCAACAATTCTACTCGTATGCACCCGTATTCGTACTCGTACAATACACAGCTTTTAGATGTATGTACTATTGGTATATACACTCCAATGATAAGCTCTTAGCAGCCCATGTGAGTCACCTAACACATGTGGGAACCATCATTTGGCAACTAGCATGAAATATCTCATAAAATTACAAAAATATGAGTAATCATTCATGACTTATTTACATGAAAACAAAATTACATATCCTTTATATCTAATCCATACACCAACGACCAAAAACACCTACAAACACTTTCATTCTTCAATTTTCTTCATCTAATTGATCTCTCTCAAGTTCTATCTTCAAGTTCTAAGTGTTCTTCATATATTCTACAAGTTCTAGTTACATAAAATCAAGAATACTTTCAAGTTTGCTAGCTAACTCCCAATCTTGTAAGGTGATCATCCAACCTCAAGAAATCTTTGTTTCTTACAGTAGGTTATCATTCTAATACAAGGTAATAATCATATTCAAACTTTGGTTCAATTTCTATAACTATAACAATCTTATTTCAAGTGATGATCTTACTTGAACTTGTTTTCGTGTCATGATTCTGCTTCAAGAACTTCGAGCCATCCAAGGATCCGTTGAAGCTAGATCCATTTTTCTCTTTTCCAGTAGGTTTATCCAAGGAACTTAAGGTAGTAATGATGTTCATAACATCATTCGATTCATACATATAAAGCTATCTTATTCGAAGGTTTAAACTTGTAATCACTAGAACATAGTTTAGTTAATTCTAAACTTGTTCGCAAATAAAAGTTAATCCTTCTAACTTGACTTTTAAAATCAACTAAACACATGTTCTATATCTATATGATATGCTAACTTAATGATTTAAAACCTGGAGACACGAAAAACACCGTAAAACCGGATTTACGCCGTCGTAGTAACACCGCGGGCTGTTTTGGGTTAGTTAATTAAAAACTATGATAAACTTTGATTTAAAAGTTGTTATTCTGAGAAAATGATTTTTATTATGAACATGAAACTATATCCAAAAATTATGGTTAAACTCAAAGTGGAAGTATGTTTTCTAAAATGGTCATCTAGACGTCGTTCTTTTGACTGAAATGACTACCTTTACAAAAACGACTTGTAACTTATTTTTCCGACTACAAACCTATACTTTTTCTGTTTAGATTCATAAAATAGAGTTCAATATGAAACCATAGCAATTTGATTCACTCAAAACGGATTTAAAATGAAGAAGTTATGGGTAAAACAAGATTGGATAATTTTTCTCATTTTAGCTACGTGAAAATTGGTAACAAATCTATTCCAACCATAACTTAATCAACTTGTATTGTATATTATGTAATCTTGAGATACCATAGACACGTATACAATGTTTCGACCTATCATGTCGACACATCTATATATATTTCGGAACAACCATAGACACTCTATATGTGAATGTTGGAGTTAGCTATACAGGGTTGAGGTTGATTCCAAAATATATATAGTTTGAGTTGTGATCAATACTGAGATACGTATACACTGGGTCGTGGATTGATTCAAGATAATATTTATCGATTTATTTCTGTACATCTAACTGTGGACAACTAGTTGTAGGTTACTAACGAGGACAGCTGACTTAATAAACTTAAAACATCAAAATATATTAAAAGTGTTGTAAATATATTTTGAACATACTTTGATATATATGTATATATTGTTATAGGTTTGTGAATCAACCAGTGGCCAAGTCTTACTTCCTGACGAAGTAAAAAAATCTGTGAAAGTGAGTTATAGTCCCACTTTTAAAATCTAATATTTTTGGGATGAGAATACATGCAGGTTTTATAAATGATTTACAAAATAGACACAAGTACGTGAAACTACATTCTATGGTTGAATTATCGAAATCGAATATGCCCCTTTTTATTAAGTCTGGTAATCTAAGAATTAGGGAACAGACACCCTAATTGACGCGAATCCTAAAGATAGATCTATTGGGCTTAACAAACCCCATCCAAAGTACCGGATGCTTTAGTACTTCGAAATTTATATCATATCCGAAGGGTGTCCCGGAATGATGGGGATATTCTTATATATGCATCTTGTTAATGTCAGTTACCAGGTGTTCACCATATGAATGACTTTTATCTCTATGTATGGGATGTGTATTGAAATATGAAATCTTGTGGTCTATTATTATGATTTGATATATATAGGTTAAACCTATAACTCACCAACATTTTTGTTGACGTTTTAAGCATGTTTATTCTCAGGTGATTATTAAGAGCTTCCGCTGTCGCATACTTAAATAAGGACGAGATTTGGAGTCCATGCTTGTATGATATTGTGTAAAAACTGCATTCAAGAAACTTATTTTGTTGTAACATATTTGTATTGTAAACTATTATGTAATGGTCGTGTGTAAACAGGATATTTTAGATTATCATTATTTGATAATCTACGTAAAGCTTTTTAAACCTTTATTGATGAAATAAAGGTTATGGTTTGTTTTAAAATGAATGCAGTCTTTGAAAAACGTCTCATATAGAGGTCAAAACCTCGCAACGAAATCAATTAATGTGGAACGTTTTTAATCAATAAGAACGGGACATTTCAGTTGGTATCTGAGCGTTGGTCTTAGAGAACCAGAATTTTGCATTAGTGTGTCTTATCGAGTTTGTTAGGATGCATTAGTGAGTCTGGACTTCGACCGTGTTTACTTGAAAAATGATTGCTTAACAAATTTTGTTGGAAACTATATATTCATGTCTTCAAGCGTTTGTATCGTCCTTTCGCTCTGCCCATCAGTTTGTGGATGATAGGCAGTACTCATGTCTAGACGAGTTCCTAATGCTTGTTGTAATGTCTGCCAGAATCTTGAAATAAATCTGCCATCCCTATCAGAGATAATAGAGATTGGTATTCCATGTTTGGAGACGACTTCCTTCAAATACAGTCGTGCTAACTTCTCCATCTTGTCATCTTCTCTTATTGGCAGGAAGTGTGCTGATTTGGTGAGACGATCAACTATTACCCAAATAGTATCAAAACCACTTGCAGTCCTTGGCAATTTAGTGATGAAATCCATGGTAATGTTTTCCCATTTCCATTCCGGGATTTCGGGTTGTTGAAGTAGACCTGATGATTTCTGATGCTCAGCTTTGACCTTAGAACACGTCAAACATTCTCCTACGTATTTAGCAACATCGGCTTTCATACCCGGCCACCAAAAATGTTTCTTGAAATCCTTGTACATCTTCCCCGTTCCAGGATGTATTGAGTATCTGGTTTTATGAGCTTCTCTAAGGACCATTTCTCTCATATCTCCAAATTTTGGTACCCAAATCCTTTCAGCCCTATACCTGGTTCCGTCTTCCCGAATATTAAGATGCTTCTCCGATCCCTTGGGTATTTCATCCTTTAAATTTCCCTCTTTTAAAACCCCTTGTTGCGCCTCCTTTATTTGAGTAGTAAGGTTATTATGAATCATTATATTCATAGATTTTACTCGAATGGGTTCTCTGTCCTTCCTGCTCAAGGCATCGGCTACCACATTTGCCTTCCCCGGGTGGTAATGAATCTTAAATTCATAATCATTCAACAATTCAATCCACCTACGCTGCCTCATATTCAGTTGTTTCTGATTAAATATGTGTTGAAGACTTTTGTGGTCGGTATATATAATACTTTTGACCCCATATAAGTAGTGCCTCCAAGTCTTTAATGCAAAAACAACCGCGCCTAATTCCAAATCATGCGTCGTATAATTTTGTTCGTGAATCTTCAATTGTCTAGACGCATAAGCAATCACCTTCGTTCGTTGCATTAATACACAACCGAGACCTTGCTTTGATGCGTCACAATAAATCACAAAATCATCATTCCCTTCAGGCAATGACAATATAGGTGCCGTAGTCAGCTTTTTCTTCAATAACTGAAACGCTTTCTCTTGTTCATCATTCCATTCAAATTTCTTCCCTTTATGCGTTAATGCAGTCAAGGGTTTTGCTATTCTGGAAAAGTCTTGGATGAACCTTCTGTAGTAACCAGCTAGTCCTAAAAACTGGCGTATGTGTTTCGGAGTTTTCGGGGTTTCCCACTTTTCAACAGTTTCTATCTTTGCCGGATCCACCTTAATACCTTCTTTGTTCACTATGTGACCGAGGAATTGAACTTCTTCCAACCAAAATGCACACTTTGAAAACTTAGCGTACAATTCTTCCTTCCTCAATACTTCTAACACCTTTCTCAAATGTTCACCGTGTTCTTGGTCATTCTTTGAGTAAATAAGTATGTCATCAATGAAAACAATGACAAACTTGTCAAGGTATGGTCCACACACTCGGTTCATAAGGTCCATGAACACAGCTGGTGCATTAGTTAAACCAAACGGCATGACCATAAACTCATAATGACCGTAACGTGTTCTGAAAGCAGTCTTTGGAATATCATCTTCTTTCACCCGCATTTGATGATACCCGGAACGTAAGTCAATCTTTGAATAAACAGACGAGCCTTGTAGTTGATCAAATAAGTCGTCGATTCTCGGTAGTGGGTAGCGGTTCTTGATGGTAAGTTTGTTCAACTCTCGGTAGTCAATACACAACCTGAATGTACCATCTTTCTTCTTGACAAACAAAACAGGAGCTCCCCACGGTGATGTGCTTGGTCGAATGAAACCACGCTCTAAAAGTTCTTGTAATTGGCTTTGCAGTTCTTTCATCTCGCTGGGTGCGAGTCTGTAAGGAGCACGAGCTATTGGTGCAGCTCCTGGTACAAGATCTATTTGAAATTCAACGGATCGATGTGGGGGTAATCCCGGTAATTCTTTCGGAAATACATTGGGAAATTCTTTTGCAATGGGAACATCATTGATGCTCTTTTCTTCAGTTTGTACTTTCTCAACGTGTGCTAGAACAGCATAGCAACCTTTTCTTATTAGTTTTTGTGCCTTCAAATTACTAATAAGATGTAGCTCCGTGTTGCCCTTTTCTCCATACACCATTAAGGGTTTTCCTTTTTCTCGTATAATGCGAATTGCATTTTTGTAACAAACGATCTCTGCTTTCACTTCTTTCAACCAGTCCATACCGATTATCACATCAAAACTCCCTAACTCTACTGGTATCAAATCAATCTTAAATGTTTCGCTAACCAGTTTAATTTCTCGATTCCGACATATATTATCTGCTGAAATTAATTTACCATTTGCTAATTCGAGTAAAAATTTACTATCCAAAGGCGTCAATGGACAACTTAATTTAGCACAAAAATCTCTACTCATATAGCTTCTATCCGCACCCGAATCAAATAAAACGTAAGCAGATTTATTGTCAATAAGAAACGTACCCGTAACAAGCTCCGGGTCTTCCTGTGCCTCTGCCGCATTAATATTGAAAACTCTTCCGCGGCCTTGTCCATTCGTGTTCTCCTGGTTCGGGCAATTTCTAATAATGTGGCCCGGTTTTCCACATTTATAACAAACTACATTGGCATAACTTGCTCCGACACTACTTGCTCCACCATTACTCGTTCCGACACCATTTATTCCTTTCGTTCTATTAACCCCTGGTCCGTAGACCTCACACTTCGCCGCGCTATGACCATTTCTTTTACACTTGTTGCATAATTTGGTGCAGAACCCCGAGTGATACTTTTCACACCTTTGGCATAGCTGCTTCTGATTGTTGTTGTTGTTGTTGCGGTTATTATTGTTGTTGGGATGATTGTTGTAGTTGCTGTTGTTGTTGTTGTTGTTGTTGTTGTTGGGCCGTTTGTTGTAGTTGCGATTGATGTTGCGATTGTTGGGATAATTGTTGCGATTATTGTTGTAATTGCTGTTGTTGTTATATTGGTGATTCTTATCACCGTTTTCCTCCCACTTTCTTTTGACTTGCTTCACATTGGCCTCTTCAGCAGTATGTTCTTTAATTCTTTCTTCAATCTGGTTCACTAGTTTGTGAGCCATTCTACATGCCTGTTGTATAGAGGCGGGCTCGTGTGAACTTATATCTTCTTGGATTCTTTCCGGTAATCCTTTCACAAACGCGTCGATTTTCTCTTCCTCATCTTCGAATGCACCCGGACACAATAGGCACAATTCTGTGAATCGTCTTTCGTACGTGGTAATATCAAATCCTTGGGTTCGTAACCCTCTAAGTTCTGTCTTGAGCTTATTGACCTCGGTTCTGGGACGGTACTTCTCGTTCATCAAGTGCTTGAATGCTGACCACGGTAGTGCGTATGCATCGTCTTGTCCCACTTGCTCTTGATAGGTATTCCACCATGTTAACGCAGAACCTGTGAAGGTATGCGTAGCGTACTTTACTTTGTCCTCTTCAGTACACTTACTTATGGCAAACACCGATTCGACCTTCTCGGTCCACCGTTTCAATCCGATCGGTCCTTCGGTTCCATCAAATTCCAAAGGTTTGCAGGCAGTGAATTCTTTGTAGGTGCATCCTACACGATTTCCTGTACTGCTAGATCCGAGGTTATTGTTGGTATGTAGCGCAGCCTGTACTGCGGCTATGTTTGAAGCTAGAAAAGTACGGAATTCCTCTTCATTCATATTCACGGTGTGACGAGTAGTCGGTGCCATTTCCTTCAAAATAGTCAAATGGAACAAGTTAATCATACAGAATATTAAGAGTAGTTAATAGTATTTCGTAGCATAATATGAACTCATTTATAAAAGCTTTTTCTTCATATTAGCGTTTTATAAGTTTAAATTTGGGTAGTACCTACCCGTTAAGTTCATACTTAGTAGCTAATATACAATTCAACTACCACAATTCTATATGAAAAACTGATTATAATAATATTTCGCGTTCAAACTTTTACACAATATTTTACAAATTTACAATACCGCTTATTTTACATATAGCATGAAATATAGCACACAATAAATTTGATACAAGATGGTTGTGAAGATAATTCTAGCTAGTACACAAGTCGTTCAGCAAAGGCAATAAAGACACGTAATTCATACGTCCAGAAACAAGTCATGCATTCTGGTTTTACTAGGATTACTTCCCATCCTTGGTCTTGTGGAACATAACCGTTATGGCCGTTGATAAGACAGCGTGTTGTAATGTCGTCAAAGGGACGAGGGTTACGTAATGTCCAACAGTCCCGTAACAATCTAAAAACCTCATTTCTTACCCCAATTACCGACTCCGTCACTTGTGGAAACGTTTTGTTTAATAGCTGTAGCCCGATGTTCTTTTTCTCACTTTGGTGAGAAGCGATCATTACTAACCCGTAAGCATAGCATGCTTCTTTATGTTGCATGTTAGCCGCTTTTTCTAAATCATGAAGTCCTATATTCGGATACATTGAGTCAAAATAATTTCTTAACCCGTTGCGTAAAATAGCATTTGGGTTCCCCGCAATATATGCGTTAAAGTAAACACATCGTAACTTATGGGTTTCCCAATGTGATATCCCCCATCTTTCAAACGAAAGTCTCTTATAAACCAAGACATTCTTGGAACGTTCTTCGAATATCTTACAAACTGATCTCGCCTTAAATAGTTGTGCCGAGGAATTCTGACCGACTCTAGACAAGATTTCATCAATCATGTCTCCGGGTAGGTCTCTTAAAATATTGGGTTGTCTATCCATTTTGTGTTTTTAAACTGTAAAATAGACAAGAGTTAGATTCATAAAAAAAATACTTATTAATACAAGCAATTTTTACATATATCATAAAGCATAAGCACACTATATTACTTATATTACACCACACGAATACAACTATCTTATTCCGACTCGCTTGTTTCTTCTTCTTCGGTTTTGGTTCGTTTTGCCAAGTTTCTAGGGATATAAGATGTTCCCCTAATACGAGCCGTCGTTATCCACATTGGTTTAGAAAAACCTGGTGGTTTAGAGGTTCCCGGGTCATTGTTACAACTTAAGGACTTCGGGGGTTGACGATACATATAAAGTTCATCGGGAAATCCATAATATACATTTCTTTCAAGATTATTAATCGTGTCGGACCAGTAGCTTACCGACTTGAGTTACCTCAACAACTCGCGGCTGTACATAACACTTTCCACGTCTCGAATTTGAAGAAATGTTTTGCTAAAGAAGATCTCACTATTCCGTTAGATGAAATCCAAATCAACGAAAAACTTCAATTCATCGAAGAACCCGTCGAAATAATGGATCGTGTGGTTAAAAGACTTAAGCAAAACAAGATACCAATTGTTAAGGTTCGATGGAATGCTCGTAGAGGACCCGAGTTCACCTGAGAGCGTGAAGATCAGATGAAGAAGAAATACCCGCATCTATTTCCAGAAGATTCGTCAACACCTTCAACAGCTTAAAATTTCGGGACGAAATTTATTTAACGGGTAGGTACTGTAGTGACCCGAATTTTTCCATGTTTATATATATTAATTGAGATTGATATTTACATGATTAAATGTTTCCAACATGTTAAGCAATCAAACTTGTTAAGACTTGATTAATTGAAATATGTTTCATATAGACAATTGACCACCCAAGTTGACCGGTGATTCACGAACGTTAAAACTTGTAAAAACTATACGATGACATATATATGGTTATATATATATATATATAGTTAACATGATTTTATTATAATTATGTATCTCATTAGGTATTTTAACAATGAGTTATATACATAAAAATGAGACTATTAATTTAAGAAACTCGAAAACGATATATATAACGATTATCGTTATAACAACGTCTTACTAGGTACATATGAATCATATTAAGATATTGATACACTTGGTTAATTATGTTAAATGATAAGTAAATATATTATTAAGTGTATTAACAATGAAATATATATGTAAAAATAAGACTACTAACTTAATGATTTCGAAACGAGACATATATTCTTCAAATTCGAGACGTGGAAAGTGTTATGTACAGCCGCGAGTTGTTGAGGTAACTCAAGTCGGTAAGCTACTGGTCCGACACGATCAATAATCTTGAATGGTCCAATATACCTTGGATTTAATTTCCCTCGTTTACCAAATCGAACAACGCCTTTCCAAGGTGCAACTTTAAGCATGACCATCTCTCCAATTTCAAATTCTATATCTTTTCTTTTAATGTCAGCGTAGCTCTTTTGTCGACTTTGGGCGGTTTTCAACCGTTGTTGAATTTGGATGATCTTCTCGGTAGTTTCTTGTATAATCTCCGGACCCGTAATCTGTCTATCCCCCACTTCACTCCAACAAATCGGAGACCTGCACTTTCTACCATAAAGTGCTTCAAACGGTGCCATCTCAATGCTTGAATGGTAGCTGTTGTTGTAGGAAAATTCTGCTAACGGTAGATGTCGATCCCAACTGTTTCCGAAATCAATAACACATGCCCGTAGCATGTCTTCAAGCGTTTGTATCGTCCTTTCGCTCTGCCCATCAGTTTGTGGATGATAGGCAGTACTCATGTCTAGACGAGTTCCTAATGCTTGCTGTAATGTCTGCCAGAATCTTGAAATAAATCTACCATCCCTATCAGAGATAATAGAGATTGGTATTCCATGTCTGGAGACGACTTCCTTCAAATACAGTCGTGCTAACTTCTCCATCTTGTCATCTTCTCTTTTTGGCAGGAAGTGTGCTGATTTGGTGAGATGATCAACTATTACCCAAATAGTATCAAAACCACTTGCAGTCCTTGGCAATTTAGTGATGAAATCCATGGTAATGTTTTCCCATTTCCATTCCGGGATTTCGGGTTGTTGAAGTAGACCTGATGGTTTCTGATGCTCAGCTTTGACCTTAGAACACGTCAAACATTCTCCTACGTATTTAGCAACATCGGCTTTCATACCCGGCCACCAAAAATGTTTCTTGAGATCCTTGTACATCTTCCCCGTTCCAGGATGTATTGAGTATCTGGTTTTATGAGCTTCTCTAAGTACCATTTCTCTCATATCTCCAAATTTTGGTACCCAAATCCTTTCAGCCCTATACCTGGTTCCGTCTTCTCGAATATTAAGATGCTTCTCCGATCCCTTGGGTATTTCATCCTTTAAATTTCCCTCTTTTAAAACCCCTTGTTGCGCCTCCTTTATTTGAGTAGTAAGGTTATTATGAATCATTATATTCATAGATTTTACTCGAATGGGTTCTCTGTCCTTCCTGCTCAAGGCATCGGCTACCACATTTGCCTTCCCCGGGTGGTAACGAATCTCAAAGTCATAATCATTCAACAATTCAATCCACCTACGCTGACTCATATTCAGTTGTTTCTGATTAAATATGTGTTGAAGACTTTTGTGGTCGGTATATATAATACTTTTGACCCCATATAAGTAGTGCCTCCAAGTCTTTAATGCAAAAACAACCGCGCCTAATTCCAAATCATGCATCGTATAATTTTGTTCGTGAATCTTCAATTGTCTAGACGCATAAGCAATCACCTTCGTTCGTTGCATTAATACACAACCGAGACCTTGCTTTGATGCGTCACAATAAATCACAAAATCATCATTCCCTTCAGGCAATGACAATATAGGTGCCGTAGTTAGCTTTTTCTTCAATAACTGAAACGCTTTCTCTTGTTCATCATTCCATTCAAATTTCTTCCCTTTATGCGTTAATGCAGTCAAGGGTTTTGCTATTCTGGAAAAGTCTTGGATGAACCTTCTGTAGTAACCAGCTAGTCCTAAAAACTGGCGTATGTGTTTCGGAGTTTTCGGGGTTTCCCACTTTTCAACAGTTTCTATCTTTGCCGGATCCACCTTAATACCTTCTTTGTTCACTATGTGACCGAGGAATTGAACTTCTTCCAACCAAAATGCACACTTTGAAAACTTAGCGTACAATTCTTCCTTCCTCAATACTTCTAACACCTTTCTCAAATGTTCACCGTGTTCTTGGTCATTCTTTGAGTAAATAAGTATGTCATCAATGAAAACAATGACAAACTTGTCAAGGTATGGTCCACACACTCGGTTCATAAGGTCCATGAACACAGCTGGTGCATTAGTTAAACCAAACGGCATGACCATAAACTCGTAATGACCGTAACGTGTTCTGAAAGCAGTCTTTGGAATATCATCTTCTTTCACCCGCATTTGATGATACCCGGAACGTAAGTCAATCTTTGAATAAACAGACGAGCCTTGTAGTTGATCAAATAAGTCGTCGATTCTCGGTAGTGGTGTATGGAGAAAAGGGCAACACGAAGCTACATCTTATTAGTAATTTGAAGGCACAAAAACTAATAAGAAAAGGTTGCTATGCTGTTCTAGCACACGTTGAGAAAGTACAAACTGAAGAAAAGAGCATCAATGATGTTCCCATTGTAAAAGAATTTCCCGATGTATTTCCGAAAGAATTACCAGGATTACCCCCACATCGATCCGGTAAATTTCAAATAGATCTTGTACCAGGAGCTGCACCAATAGCTCGTGCTCCTTACAGACTCGCACCCACCGAGATGAAAGAACTGCAAAGCCAATTACAAGAACTTTTAGAGCGTGGTTTCATTCGACCAAGCACATCACCGTGGGGAGCTCCTGTTTTGTTTGTCAAGAAGAAAGATGGTACATTCAGGTTGTGTATCGACTACCGAGAGTTGAACAAAATTACCATCAAGAACCGCTGTAGTGACCCGAGCTTTTCCTTGTTTATATATATTAATTGAGATTGATATTTACATGATTAAATGTTTCCAACATGTTAAGCAATCAAACTTGTTAAGACTTGATTAATTGAAATATGTTTCATATAGACAATTGACCACCCAAGTTGACCGGTGATTCACGAACGTTAAAACTTGTAAAAACTATACGATGACATATATATGGTTATATATATAGTTAACATGATTTTATTATAAGTATGTATCTCATTAGGTATTTTAACAATGAGTTATATACATAAAAATGAGACTATTAATTTAAGAAACTCGAAAACGATATATATAACGATTATCGTTATAACAACGTCTTACTAGGTACATATGAATCATATTAAGATATTGATACACTTGGTTAATTATGTTAAATGATAAGTAAATATATTATTAAGTGTATTAACAATGAAATATATATGTAAAAATAAGACTACTAACTTAATGATTTCGAAACGAGACATATATGTAACGATTATCGTTGTAACGACATTTAATGTATATATATCATATTAAGAGATATTCATACATGATAATATCATGATAATATAATAATTTAAAATCTCATTTGATATTATAAACATTGGGTTAACAACATTTAACAAGATCGTTAACCTAAAGGTTTCAAAACAACACTTACATGTAACGACTAACGATGACTTAACGACTCAGTTAAAATGTATATACATGTAGTGTTTTAATATGTATTTATACAATTTTAAAAGACTTCAATACACTTATTAAAATACTTCTACTTAACAAAAATGCTTACAATTACATCCTCGTTCAGTTTCATCAACAATTCTACTCGTATGCACCCGTATTCGTACTCGTACAATACACAGCTTTTAGATGTATGTACTATTGGTATATACACTCCAATGATCATCTCTTAGTAGCCCATGTGAGTCACCTAACACATGTGGAAACCATCATTTGGCAACTAGCATGAAATATCTCATAAAATTACAAAAATATGAGTAATCATTCATGACTTATTTACATGAAAACAAAATTTCATATCCTTTATATCTAATCCATACACCAACGACCAAAAACACCTACAAACACTTTCATTCTTCACTTTTCTTCATCTAATTGATCTCTCTCAAGTTCTATCTTCAAGTTCTAAGTGTTCTTCATAAATTCCAAAAGTTCTAGTTTCATAAAATCAAGAATACTTTCAAGTTTGCTAGCTCACTTCCAATCTTGTAAGGTGATCATCCAACCTCAAGAAATCTTTGTTTCTTACAGTAGGTTATCATTCTAATACAAGGTAATAATCATATTCAAACTTTGGTTCAATTTCTATAACTATAACAATCTTATTTCAAGTGATGATCTTACTTGAACTTGTTTTCGTGTCATGATTCTGCTTCAAGAACTTCGAGCCATCCAAGGATCCGTTGAAGCTAGATCTATTTTTCTCTTTTCCAGTAGGTTTATCCAAGGAACTTAAGGTAGTAATGATGTTCATAACATCATTCGATTCATACATATAAAGCTATCTTATTCGAAGGTTTAAACTTGTAATCACTAGAACATAGTTTAGTTAATTCTAAACTTGTTCGCAAATAAAAGTTAATCCTTCTAACTTGACTTTTAAAATCAACTAAACACATGTTCTATATCTATATGATATGCTAACTTAATGATTTAAAACCTGGAGACACGAAAAACACCGTAAAACCGGATTTACGCCGTCGTAGTAACACCGCGGGCTGTTTTGGGTTAGTTAATTAAAAACTATGATAAACTTTGATTTAAAAGTTGTTATTGTGCAAAAATGATTTTTATTATGAACATGAAACTATATCCAAAAATTATGGTTAAACTCAAAGTGGAAGTATGTTTTCTAAAATGGTCATCTAGACGTCGTTCTTTCGACTGAAATGACTACCTTTACAAAAACGACTTGTAACTTATTTTTCCGACTACAAACCTATACTTTTTCTGTTTAGATTCATAAAATAGAGTTCAATATGAAACCATAGCAATTTGATTCACTCAAAACGGATTTAAAATGAAGAAGTTATGGGTAAAACAAGATTGGATAATTTTTCTCATTTTAGCTACGTGAAAATTGGTAACAAATCTATTCCAACCATAACTTAATCAACTTGTATTGTATATTATGTAATCTTGAGATACCATAGACACGTATACAATGTTTCGACCTATCATGTCGACACATCTATATATATTTCGGAACAACCATAGACACTCTATATGTGAATGTTGGAGTTAGCTATACAGGGTTGAGGTTGATTCCAAAATATATATAGTTTGAGTTGTGATCAATACTGAGATACGTATACACTGGGTCGTGGATTGATTCAAGATAATATTTATCGATTTATTTCTGTACATCTAACTGTGGACAACTAGTTGTAGGTTACTAACGAGGACAGCTGACTTAATAAACTTAAAACATCAAAATATATTAAAAGTGTTGTAAATATATTTTGAACATACTTTGATATATATGTATATATTGTTATAGGTTCGTGAATCAACCAGTGGCCAAGTCTTACTTCCCGACGAAGTAAAAATATGTGAAAGTGAGTTATAGTCCCACTTTTAAAATCTAATATTTTTGGGATGAGAATACATGCAGGTTTTATAAATGATTTACAAAATAGACACAAGTACGTGAAACTACATTCTATGGTTGAATTATCGAAATCGAATATGCCCCTTTTTATAAGTCTGGTAATCTAAGAATTAGGGAACAGACACCCTAATTGACGCGAATCCTAAAGATAGATCTATTGGGCCTAACAAACCCCATCCAAAGTACCGGATGCTTTAGTACTTCGAAATTTATATCATATCCGAAGGGTGTCCCGGAATGATGGGGATATTCTTATATATGCATCTTGTTAATGTCGGTTACCAGGTGTTCACCATATGAATGACTTTTATCTCTATGTATGGGATGTGTATTGAAATATGAAATCTTGTGGTCTATTATTATGATTTGATATATAGGTTAAACCTATAACTCACCAACATTTTTGTTGACGTTTTAAGCATGTTTATTCTCAAGTGATTATTAAGAGCTTCCGCTGTCGCATACTTAAATAAGGACGAGATTTGGAGTCCATGCTTGTATGATATTGTGTAAAAACTGCATTCAAGAAACTTATTTTGTTGTAACATATTTGTATTGTAAACCATTATGTAATGGTCGTGTGTAAACAGGATATTTTAGATTATCATTATTTGATAATCTACGTAAAGCTTTTTAAACCTTTATTGATGAAATAAAGGTTATGGTTTGTTTTAAAATGAATGCAGTCTTTGAAAAACGTCTCATATAGAGGTCAAAACCTCGCAACGAAATCAATTAATATGGAACATTTTTAATCAATAAGAACGGGACATTTCAGTTCGTGAATCACCGGTCAACTTGGGTGGTCAATTGTCTATATGAAACATATTTCAATTAATCAAGTCTTAACAAGTTTGATTGCTTAACATGTTAGAAACATTTAATCATGTAAATATCAATCTCAATTAATATATATAAACATGGAAAAGTTCGGGTCACTACAGTACCTACCCGTTAAATAAATTTCGTCCCGAAATTTTAAGCTGTTGAAGGTGTTGACGAATCTTCTGGAAATAGATGCGGGTATTTCTTCTTCATCTGATCTTCACGCTCCCAGGTGAACTCAGGTCCTCTACGAGCATTCCATCGAACCTTAACAATTGGTATCTTGTTTTTCTTAAGTCTTTTAACCTCACGATCCATTATTTCGACGGGTTCTTCGATGAATTGAAGTTTTTCGTTGATTTGGATTTCATCTAACGGAATAGTGAGATCTTCTTTAGCAAAACATTTCTTCAAATTCGAGATGTGGAAAGTGTTATGTACAGCCACGAGTTGTTGAGGTAACTCAAGTCGGTAAGCTACTGGTCCGACACGATCAATAATCTTGAATGGTCCAATATACCTTGGATTTAATTTCCCTCGTTTACCAAATCGAACAACGCCTTTCCAAGGTGCAACTTTAAGCATGACCATCTCTCCAATTTCAAATTCTATATCTTTTCTTTTAATGTCAGCGTAGCTCTTTTGTCGACTTTGGGTGGTTTTCAACCGTTGTTGAATTTGGATGATCTTCTCGGTAGTTTCTTGTATAATCTCCGGACCCGTAATCTGCCTATCCCCCACTTCACTCCAACAAATCGGAGACCTGCACTTTCTACCATAAAGTGCTTCAAACGGCGCCATCTCAATGCTTGAATGGTAGCTGTTGTTGTAGGAAAATTCTACTAACGGTAGATGTCGATCCCAACTGTTTCCGAAATCAATAACACATGCTCGTAGCATGTCTTCAAGCGTTTGTATCGTCCTTTCGCTCTGCCCATCAGTTTGTGGATGATAGGCAGTATTCATGTCTAGACAAGTTCCTAATGCTTGTTGTAATGTCTGCCAGAATCTTGAAATAAATCTGCCATCCCTATCAGAGATAATAGAGATTGGTATTCCATGTCTGGAGACGACTTCCTTCAAATACAGTCGTGCTAACTTCTCCATCTTGTCATCTTCTCTTATTGGCAGGAAGTGTGCTGATTTGGTGAGACGATCAACTATTACCCAAATAGTATCAAAACCACTTGCAGTCCTTGGCAATTTAGTGATGAAATCCATGGTAATGTTTTCCCATTTCCATTCCGGGATTTCGGGTTGTTGAAGTAGACCTGATGGTTTCTGATGCTCAGCTTTGACCTTAGAACACGTCAAACATTCTCCTACGTATTTAGCAACATCGGCTTTCATACCCGGCCACCAAAAATGTTTCTTGAGATCCTTGTACATCTTCCCCGTTCCAGGATGTATTGAGTATCTGGTTTTATGAGCTTCTCTAAGTACCATTTCTCTCATATCTCCAAATTTTGGTACCCAAATCCTTTCAGCCCTATACCTGGTTCCGTTTTCCCGAATATTAAGATGCTTCTCCGATCCCTTGGGTATTTCATCCTTTAAATTTCCCTCTTTTAAAACCCCTTGTTGCGCCTCCTTTATTTGAGTAGTAAGGTTATTATGAATCATTATATTCATAGATTTTACTCGAATGGGTTCTCTGTCCTTCCTGCTCAAGGCATCGGCTACCACATTTGCCTTCCCCGGGTGGTAACGAATCTCAAAGTCATAATCATTCAACAATTCAATCCACCTACGCTGCCTCATATTCAGTTGTTTCTGATTAAATATGTGTTGAAGACTTTTGTGGTCGGTATATATAATACTTTTGACTACTCTTAAGAGTCTGTATGATTAACTTGTTCCATTTGACTATTTTGAAGGAAATGGCACCGACTACCCGACACACCGTGAATATGAATGAAGAGGAATTCCGTACTTTTCTAGCTTCAAACATAGCCGCAGTACAGGCTGCGCTACATACCAACAATAACCTTGGATCTAGCAGTACTGGAAATCGTGTAGGATGCACCTACAAAGAATTCACTGCCTGCAAACCTTTGGAATTTGATGGAACCGAAGGACCGATCGGATTGAAACGGTGGACCGAGAAGGTCGAATCAGTGTTTGCCATAAGTAAGTGTACTGAAGAGGACAAAGTGAAGTACGCTACACATACCTTCACAGGTTCTGCGTTAACATGGTGGAATACCTATCTAGAGCAAGTGGGACAAGATGATGCGTACGCACTACCGTGGTCAGCATTCAAGCACTTGATGAACGAGAAGTACCGTCCCAGAACCGAGGTCAATAAGCTCAAGACAGAACTTAGAGGGTTACGAACCCAAGGATTTGA
The DNA here is from genome assembly GCF_046630445.1 of Rutidosis leptorrhynchoides. Lineage (NCBI taxonomy): Eukaryota > Viridiplantae > Streptophyta > Magnoliopsida > Asterales > Asteraceae > Rutidosis > Rutidosis leptorrhynchoides. The sequence goes on along the minus strand of NC_092334.1, from coordinate 565,251,384 downwards.
TATTACCACGTACGAAAGACGATTCACAGAATTGTGCCTATTGTGTCCGGGTGCATTCGAAGATGAGGAAGAGAAAATCGACGCGTTTGTGAAAGGATTACCGGAAAGAATCCAAGAAGATATAAGTTCACACGAGCCCGCCTCCATACAACAGGCATGGAGAATGGCTCACAAACTAGTGAACCAGATTGAAGAAAGAATTAAAGAACAGACTGCTGAAGAGGCCAATGTGAAGCAAGTCAAAAGAAAGTGGGAGGAAAATGGTGATAAGAATCACCAATACAACAACAACAGCAATTACAACAATAATCGCAACAATTATCCCAACAATCGCAACATCAATCGCAACTACAACAAGCGGCCCAACAACAACAACAACAACAACAACAGCAGCAACTACAACAATCATCCCAATAACAATAATAACCGCAACAACAACAACAATCAGAAGCAGCTATGCCAAAGGTGTGAAAAGTATCACTCGGGGTTCTGTACCAAATTTTGCAACAAGTGTAAAAGAAATGGTCATAGCGCGGCGAAGTGTGAGGTCTACGGACCAGGGGTTAACAGAACGAAAGGAACAAATGGTGTAGGAACGAGTAATGGCGGAGCAAGTAGTGTCGGAGCAAGTTATGCCAATGTAGTTTGTTATAAATGTGGAAAACCGGGCCACATTATTAGAAATTGCCCGAACCAGGAGAACACGAATGGACAAGGCCGCGGAAGAGTTTTCAATATTAATGCGGCAGAGGCACAGGAAGACCCGGAGCTTGTTACGGGTACGTTTCTTATTGACAATAAATCTGCTTACGTCTTATTTGATTCGGGTGCAGATAGAAGCTATATGAGTAGAGATTTTTGTGCTAAATTAAGTTGTCCATTGACGCCTTTGGATAGTAAATTTTTACTCGAATTAGCAAATGGTAAATTAATTTCAGCAGATAATATATGTCGGAATCGAGAAATTAAACTGGTTAGCGAAACATTTAAGATTGATTTGATACCAGTAGAGTTAGGGAGTTTTGATGTGATAATCGGTATGGACTGGTTGAAAGAAGTGAAAGCAGAGATCGTTTGTTACAAAAATGCAATTCACATTATACGAGAAAAAGGAAAACCCTTAATGGTGTACGGAGAAAAGGGCAACACGAAGCTACATCTTATTAGTAATTTGAAGGCACAAAAACTAATAAGAAAAGGTTGCTATGCTGTTCTAGCACACGTCGAGAAAGTACAAACTGAAGAAAAGAGCATCAATGATGTTCCCATTGCAAAAGAATTTCCCGATGTATTTTCGAAAGAATTACCGGGATTACCCCCACATCGATCCGTTGAATTTCAAATAGATCTTGTACCAGGAGCTGCACCAATAGCTCGTGCTCCTTACAGACTCGCACCCAGCGAGATGAAAGAACTGCAAAGCCAATTACAAGAACTTTTAGAGCGTGGTTTCATTCGACCAAGCACATCACCGTGGGGAGCTCCTGTTTTGTTTGTCAAGAAGAAAGATGGTACATTCAGGTTGTGTATCGACTACCGAGAGTTGAACAAACTTACCATCAAGAACCGCTACCCACTACCGAGAATCGACAACTTATTTGATCAACTACAAGGCTCATCTGTTTATTCAAAGATTGACTTACGTTCCGGGTATCATCAAATGCGGGTGAAAGAAGATGATATTCCAAAGACTGCTTTCAGAACCCGTTACGGTCATTACGAGTTTATGGTCATGCCGTTTGGTTTAACTAATGCACCAGCTGTGTTCATGGACCTTATGAACCGAGTGTGTGGACCATACCTTGACAAGTTTGTCATTGTTTTCATTGATGACATACTTATTTACTCAAAGAATGACCAAGAACATGGTGAACATTTGAGAAAGGTGTTAGAAGTATTGAGGAAGGAAGAATTGTACGCTAAGTTTTCAAAGTGTGCATTTTGGTTGGAAGAAGTTCAATTCCTCGGTCACATAGTGAACAAAGAAGGTATTAAGGTGGACCCGGCAAAGATAGAAACTGTTTAAAAGTGGGAAACCCCGAAAACTCCGAAACACATACGCCAGTTTTTAGGACTAGCTGGTTACTACAGAAGGTTCATCCAAGACTTTTCCAGAATAGCAAAACCCTTGACTGCATTAACGCATAAAGGGAAGAAATTTGAATGGAATGATGAACAAGAGAAAACGTTTCAGTTATTGAATAAAAAGCTAACTACGGCACCTATATTGTCATTGCCTGAAGGGAATGATGATTTTGTGATTTATTGTGACGCATCAAAGCAAGGTCTCGGTTGTGTATTAATGCAACGAACGAAGGTGATTGCTTATGCGTCTAGACAATTGAAGATTCACGAACAAAATTATACGACGCATGATTTGGAATTAGGCGCGGTTGTTTTTGCATTAAAGACTTGGAGGCACTACTTATATGGGGTCAAAAGTATTATATATACCGACCACAAAAGTCTTCAACACATATTTAATCAGAAACAACTGAATATGAGGCTGCGTAGGTGGATTGAATTATTGAATGATTACGACTTTGAGATTCGTTACCACCCGGGGAAGGCAAATGTGGTAGCCGATGCCTTGAGCAGGAAGGACAGAGAACCCATTCGAGTAAAATCTATGAATATAATGATTCATAATAACATTACTACTCAAATAAAGGAGGCGCAACAAGGGGTTTTAAAAGAGGGAAATTTAAAGGATGAAATACCCAAAGGATCGGAGAAGCATCTTAATATTCGGGAAGACGGAACCCGGTATAGGGCTGAAAGGATTTGGGTACCAAAATTTGGAGATATGAGAAAAATGGTACTTAGAGAAGCTCATAAAACCAGATACTCAATACATCCTGGAACGGAGAAGATGTACAAGGATCTCAAGAAACATTTTTGGTGGCCGGGTATGAAAGCCGATGTTGCTAAATACGTAGGAGAATGTTTGACGTGTTCTAAGGTCAAAGCTGAGCATCAGAAATCATCAGGTCTACTTCAACAACCCGAAATCCCGGAATGGAAATGGGAAAACATTACCATGGATTTCATCACTAAATTGCCAAGGACTGCAAGTGGTTTTGATACTATTTGGGTAATAGTTGATCGTCTCACCAAATCAGCACACTTCCTGCCAATAAGAGAAGATGACAAGATGGAGAAGTTAGCACGACTGTATTTGAAGGAAGTCGTCTCCAGACATGGAATACCAATCTCTATTATCTCTGATAGGGATGGCAGATTTATTTCAAGATTCTGGCAGACATTACAACAAGCATTAGGAACTCGTCTAGACATGAGTACTGCCTATCATCGACAAACTGATGGGCAGAGCGAAAGGACGATACAAACGCTTGAAGACATGCTACGAGCATGTGTTATTGATTTCGGAAACAGTTGGGATCGACATCTATCGTTAGTAGAATTTTCCTACAACAACAGCTACCATTCAAGCATTGAGATGGCGCCGTTTGAAGCACTTTATGGTAGAAAGTGCAGGTCTCCGATTTGTTGGAGTGAAGTGGGGGATAGGCAGATTACGGGTCCGGAGATTATACAAGAAACTACCAAGAAGATCATCCAAATTCAACAACGGTTGAAAACCGCCCAAAGTCGACAAAAGAGCTACGCTGACATTAAAAGAAAAGATATAGAATTTGAAATTGGAGAGATGGTCATGCTTAAAGTTGCACCTTGGAAAGGCGTTGTTCGATTTGGTAAACGAGGGAAATTAAATCCAAGGTATATTGGACCATTCAAGATTATTGATCGTGTCGGACCAGTAGCTTACCGACTTGAGTTACCTCAACAACTCGCGGCTGTACATAACACTTTTCACGTCTCGAATTTGAAGAAATGTTTTGCTAAAGAATATCTCACTATTCCGTTAGATGAAATCCAAATCAACGAAAAACTTCAATTCATCGAAGAACCCGTCGAAATAATGGATCGTGAGGTTAAAAGACTTAAGCAAAACAAGATACCAATTGTTAAGGTTCGATGGAATGCTCATAGAGGACTTGAGTTCACCTGGGAGCGTGAAGATCAGATGAAGAAGAAATACCCGCATCTATTTCCAGAAGATTCGTCAACACCTTCAATAGCTTAAAATTTCGGGACGAAATTTATTTAACGGGTAGGTACTGTAGTGACCCGAACTTTTCCATGTTTATATATATTAATTGAGATTGATATTTACATGATTAAATGTTTCTAACATGTTAAGCAATCAAACTTGTTAAGACTTGATTAATTGAAATATGTTTCATATAGACAATTGACCACCCAAGTTGACCGGTGATTCACGAACGTTAAAACTTGTAAAAACTATATGATGACATATATATGGATATATATATAGTTAACATGATACTATGATAAGTAAACATATCATTAAGTATATTAACAATGAACTACATATGTAAAAACAAGACTACTAACTTAATGATTTTTAAACGAGACATATATGTAACGATTATCGTTGTAAAGACATTTAATGTATATATATCATATTAAGAGATATTCATACATGATAATATCATGATAATATAATAATTTAAAATCTCATTTGATATTATAAACATTGGGTTAACAACATTTAACAAGATCGTTAACCTAAAGGTTTCAAAACAACACTTACATGTAACGACTAACGATGACTTAACGACTCAGTTAAAATGTATATATATGTAGTGTTTTAATATGTATTTATACACTTTTGAAAGACTTCAATACACTTATCAAAATACTTCTACTTAACAAAAATGCTTACAATTACATCCTCGTTCAGTTTCATCAACAATTCTACTCGTATGCACCAGTATTCGTACTCGTACAATACACAGCTTTTAGATGTATGTACTATTGGTATATACACTCCAATGATCAGCTCTTAGCAGCCCATGTGAGTCACCTAACACATGTGGGAACCATCATTTGGCAACTAGCATGAAATATCTCATAAAATTACAAAAATATGAGTAATCATTCATGACTTATTTACATGAAAACAAAATTACATATCCTTTATATCTAATCCATACACCAACGACCAAAAACACCTAAAAACACTTTCATTCTTCAATTTTCTTCATCTAATTGATCTCTCTCAAGTTCTATCTTCAAGTTCTAAGTGTTCTTCATATATTCTACAAGTTCTAGTTACATAAAATCAAGAATACTTTCAAGTTTGCTAGCTCACTTCCAATCTTGTAAGGTGATCATCCAACCTCAAGAAATCTTTGTTTCTTACAGTAGGTTATCATTCTAATACAAGGTAATAATCATATTCAAACTTTGGTTCAATTTCTATAACTATAACAATCTTATTTCAAGTGATGATCTTACTTGAACTTGTTTTCGTGTCATGATTCTGCTTCAAGAACTTCGAGCCATCCAAGGATCCGTTGAAGCTAGATCCATTTTTCTCTTTTCCAGTAGGTTTATCCAAGGAACTTAAGGTAGTAATGATGTTCATAACATCATTCGATTCATACATATAAAGCTATCTTATTCGAAGGTTTAAATTTGTAATCACTAGAACATAGTTTAGTTAATTCTAAACTTGTTCGCAAACAAAAGTTAATCCTTCTAACTTGACTTTTAAAATCAACTAAACACATGTTCTATATCTATATGATATGTTAACTTAATGATTTAAAACCTGGAAACACGAAAAACACCGTAAAACCGGATTTACGCCGTCGTAGTAACACCGCGGGCTGTTTTGGGTTAGTTAATTAAAAACTATGATAAACTTTGATTTAAAAGTTGTTATTCTGAGAAAATGATTTTTATTATGAACATGAAACTATATCCAAAAATTATGGTTAAACTCAAAGTGGAAGTATGTTTTCTAAAATGGTCATCTAGACGTCGTTCTTTCGACTGAAATGACTACCTTTACAAAAACGACTTGTAACTTATTTTTCCGACTATAAACCTATACTTTTTCTGTTTAGATTCATAAAATAGAGTTCAATATGAAACCATAGCAATTTTATTTACTCAAAACGGTTTTAAAATGAAGAAGTTATAGGTAAAACAAGATTGGATAATTTTTCTCATTTTAGCTACGTGAAAATTGGTAACAAATCTATTCCAACCATAACTTAATCAACTTGTATTGTATATTATGTAATCTTGAGATACCATAGACACGTATACAATGTTTCGACCTATCATGTCGACACATCTATATATATTTCGGAACAACCATAGACACTCTATATGTGAATGTTGGAGTTAGCTATACAGGGTTGAGGTTGATTCCAAAATATATATAGTTTGAGTTGTGATCAATACTGAGATACGTATACACTGGGTCGTGGATTGATTCAAGATAATATTTATCGATTTATTTATGTACATCTAACTGTGGACAACTAGTTGTAGGTTACTAACAAGGACAGCTGACTTAATAAACTTAAAACATCAAAATATATTAAAAGTGTTGTAAATATATTTTGAACATACTTTGATATATATGTATATATTGTTATAGGTTCGTGAATCAACCAGTGGCCAAGTCTTACTTCCCGATGAAGTAAAAATCTGTGAAAGTGAGTTATAGTCCCACTTTTAAAATCTAATATTTTTGGGATGAGAATACATGCAGGTTTTATAAATGATTTACAAAATAGACACAAGTACGTGAACTACATTCTATGGTTGAATTATAGAAATCGAATATGCCCCTTTTTATTAAGTCTGGTAATCTAAGAATTAGGGAACAGACACCCTAATTGACGCGAATCCTAAAGATAGATCTATTGGGCCTAACAAACCCCATCCAAAGTACCGGATGCTTTAGTACTTCGAAATTTATATCATATCCGAAGGGTGTCCCGGAATGATGGGGATATTCTTATATATGCATCTTGTTATTGTCGGTTACCAGGAGTTCACCATATGAATGATTTTTATCTCTATGTAAAAAGCTTTACGTAGATTATCAAATAATGATAATCTAAAATATCCTGTTTACACACGACCATTACATAATAGTTTACAATACAAATATGTTATAACAAAATAAGTTTCTTGAATGCAGTTTTTACACAATATCATACAAGCATGGACTCCAAATCTCGTCCTTATTTAAGTATGCGACAGCGGAAGCTCTTAATAATCACCTGAGAATAAACATGCTTAAAACGTCAACAAAAATGTTGGTGAGTTATAGGTTTAACCTATATATATCAAATCATAATAATAGACCACAAGATTTCATATTTCAATACACATCCCATACATAGAGATAAAAATCATTCATATGGTGAACACCTGGTAACCGACAATAACAAGATGCATATATAAGAATATCCCCATCATTCCGGGACACCCTTCGGATATGATATAAATTTCGAAGTACTAAAGCATCTGGTACTTTGGATGGGGTTTGTTAGGCCCAATAGATCTATCTTTAGGATTCGCGTCAATTAGGGTGTCTGTTCCCTAATTCTTAGATTACCAGACTTAATAAAAAGGGGCATATTCGATTTCGATAATTCAACCATAGAATGTAGTTCACGTACTTGTGTCTATTTTGTAAATCATTTATAAAACCTGCATGTATTCTCATCCCAAAAATATTAGATTTTAAAAGTGGGACTATAACTCACTTTCACAGATTTTTACTTCGTCGGGAAGTAAGACTTGGCCACTGGTTGATTCACGAACCTATAACAATATATACATATATATCAAAGTATGTTCAAAATATATTTACAACACTTTTAATATATTTTGATGTTTTAAGTTTATTAAGTCAGCTGTCCTCGTTAGTAACCTACAACTAGTTGTCCACAGTTAGATGTACGGAAATAAATCGATAAATATTATCTTGAATCAATCCACGACCCAGTGTATACGTATCTCAGTATTGATCACAACTCAAACTATATATATTTTGGAATCAACCTCAACCCTGTATAGCTAACTCCAACATTCACATATAGAGTGTCTATGGTTGTTCCGAAATATATATAGATGTGTCGACATGATAGGTCGAAACATTGTATACGTGTCTATGGTATCTCAAGATTACATAATATACAATACAAGTTGATTAAGTTATGGTTGGAATAGATTTGTTACCAATTTTCACGTAGCTAAAAAGAGAAAAAAATCCAATCTTGTTTTACCCATAACTTCTTCATTTTAAATCCGTTTTGAGTGAATCAAATTGCTATGGTTTCATATTGAACTCTATTTTATGAATCTAAACAGAAAAAGTATAGGTTTGTAGTCAGGAAAATAAGTTATAAGTCGTTTTTGTAAAGGTAGTCATTTCAGTCGAAAGAACGACGTCTAGATGACCATTTTAGAAAACATACTTCCACTTTGAGTTTAACCATAATTTTTGGATATAGTTTCATGTTCATAATAAAAATCATTTTCTCAGAATAACAACTTTTAAATCAAAGTTTATCATAGTTTTTAATTAACTAACCCAAAACAGCCCGCGGTGTTACTACGACGGCGTAAATCCGGTTTTACGGTGTTTTTCGTGTCTCCAGGTTTTAAATCATTAAGTTAGCATATCATATAGATATAGAACATGTGTTTAGTTGATTTTAAAAGTCAACTTAGAAGGATTAACTTTTATTTTCGAACAAGTTTAGAATTAACTAAACTATGTTCTAGTGATTACAAGTTTAAACCTTCGAATAAGATAGCTTTATATGTATGAATCGAATGATGTTATGAACATCATTACTACCTTAAGTTCCTTGGATAAACCTACTGGAAAAGAGAAAAATGGATCTAGCTTCAACGGATCCTTGGATGGCTCGAAGTTCTTGAAGCAGAATCATGACACGAAAACAAGTTCAAGTAAGATCATCACTTGAAATAAGATTGTTATAGTTATAGAAATTGAACCAAAGTTTGAATATGATTATTACCTTGTATTAGAATGATAACCTACTGTAAGAAACAAAGATTTCTTAAGGTTGGATGATCACCTTACAAGATTGGGAGTGAGCTAGCAAACTTGAAAGTATTCTTGATTTTATGTAACTAGAACTTGTAGAATATATGAAGAACACTTAGAACTTGAAGATAGAACTTGAGAGAGATCAATTAGATGAAGAAAATTGAAGAATGAAAGTGTTTGTAGGTGTTTTTGGTCGTTGGTGTATGGATTAGATATAAAGGATATGTAATTTTGTTTTCATGTAAATAAGTCATGAATGATTACTCATATTTTTGTAATTTTATGAGATATTTCATGCTAGTTGCCAAATGATGGTTCCCACATGTGTTAGGTGACTCACATGGGCTGCTAAGAGCTAATCATTGGAGTGTATATACCAATAGTACATACATCTAAAAGCTGTGTATTGTACGAGTACGAATACGGGTGCATACGAGTAGAATTGTTGATGAAACTGAACGAGGATGTAATTGTAAGCATTTTTGTTAAGTAGAAGTATTTTGATAAGTGTATTGAAGTCTTTCAAAAGTGTATAAATACATATTAAAACACTACATGTATATACATTTTAACTGAGTCGTTAAGTCGTCGTTAGTCGTTACATGTAAGTGTTGTTTTGAAACCTTTAGGTTAACGATCTTGTTAAATGTTGTTAACCCAATGTTTATAATATCAAATGAGATTTTATATTATTATATTATCATGATATTATCATGTATGAATATCTCTTAATATGATATATATACATTAAATGTCGTTACAACGATAATCGTTACATATATGTCTCGTTTCGAAATCATTAAGTTAGTAGTCTTATTTTTACATATATATTTCATTGTTAATACACTTAATAATATATTTACTTATCATTTAACATAATTAACCAAGTGTATCAATATCTTAATATGATTCATATGTACCTAGTAAGACGTTGTTATAACGATAATCGTTATATATATCGTTTTCGAGTTTCTTAAATTAATAGTCTCATTTTTATGTATATAACTCATTGTTAAAATACCTAATGAGATACATACTTATAATAAAATCATGTTAACTATATATATAACCATATATATGTCATCGTATAGTTTTTACAAGTTTTAACGTTCGTGAATCACCGGTCAACTTGGGTGGTCAATTGTCTATATGAAACATATTTCAATTAATCAAGTCTTAACAAGTTTGATTGCTTAACATGTTAGAAACATTTAATCATGTAAATATCAATCTCAATTAATATATATAAACATGGAAAAGTTCGGGTCACTACAGTACCTACCCGTTAAATAAATTTCGTCCCGAAATTTTAAGCTGTTGAAGGTGTTGACGAATCTTCTGGAAATAGATGCGGGTATTTCTTCTTCATCTGATCTTCATGCTCCCAGGTAAACTCAGGTCCTCTACGAGCATTCCATCGAACCTTAACAATTGGTATCTTGTTTTGCTTAAGTCTTTTAACCTCACGATCCATTATTTCGACGGGTTCTTCGATGAATTGAAGTTTTTCGTTGATTTGGATTTCATCTAACGGAATAGTGAGATCTTCTTTAGCAAAACATTTCTTCAAATTCGAGACGTGGAAAGTGTTATGTACAGCCGCGAGTTGTTGAGGTAACTCAAGTCGGTAAGCTACTGGTCCGACACGATTAATAATCTTGAATGGTCCAATATACCTTGGATTTAATTTCCCTCGTTTACCAAATCGAACAACGCCTTTCCAAGGTGCAACTTTAAGCATGACCATCTCTCCAATTTCAAATTCTATATCTTTTCTTTTAATGTCAGCGTAGCTCTTTTGTCGACTTTGGACAGTTTTCAACCGTTGTTGAATTTGGATGATCTTCTCGGTAGTTTCTTGTATAATCTCCGGACCCGTAATCTGTCCATCCCCCACTTCACTCCAACAAATCGGAGACCTGCACTTTCTACCATAAAGTGCTTCAAACGGCGCCATCTCAATGCTTGAATGGTAGCTGTTGTTGTAGGAAAATTCTGCTAACGGTAGATGTCGATCCCAACTGTTTCCGAAATCAATAACACATGCTCGTAGCATGTCTTCAAGCGTTTGTATCGTCCTTTTGCTCTGCCCATCAGTTTGTGGATGATAGGCAGTACTCATGTCTAGACGAGTTCCTAATGCTTGCTGTAATGTCTGCCAGAATCTTGAAATAAATCTACCATCCCTATCAGAGATAATAGAGATTGGTATTCCATGTCTGGAGACGACTTCCTTCAAATACAGTCGTGCTAACTTCTCCATCTTGTCATCTTCTCTTATTGGCAGGAAGTGTGCTGATTTGGTGAGACGATCAACTATTACCCAAATAGTATCAAAACCACTTGCAGTCCTTGGCAATTTAGTGATGAAATCCATGGTAATGTTTTCCCATTTCCATTCTGGGATTTCGGGTTGTTGAAGTAGACCTGATGGTTTCTGATGCTCAGCTTTGACCTTAGAACACGTCAAACATTCTCCTACGTATTTAGCAACATCGGCTTTCATACCCGGCCACCAAAAATGTTTCTTGAGATCCTTGTACATCTTCCCCGTTCCAGGATGTATTGAGTATCTGGTTTTATGAGCTTCTCTAAGTACCATTTCTCTCATATCTCCAAATTTTGGTACCCAAATCCTTTCAGCCCTATACCTGGTTCCGTCTTCCCGAATATTAAGATGCTTCTCCGATCCCTTGGGTATTTCATCCTTTAAATTTACCTCTTTTAAAACCCCTTGTTGCGCCTCCTTTATTTGAGTAGTAAGGTTATTATGAATCATTATATTCATAGATTTTACTCGAATGGGTTCTCTGTCCTTCCTGCTCAAGGCATCGGCTACCACATTTGCCTTCCCCGGGTGGTAACGAATCTCAAAGTCATAATCATTCAACAATTCAATCCACCTACGCTGCCTCATATTCAGTTGTTTCTGATTAAATATGTGTTGAAGACTTTTGTGGTCGGTATATATAATACTTTTGACCCCATATAAGTTGTGCCTCCAAGTCTTTAATGCAAAAACAACCGCGCCTAATTCCAAATCATGCGTCGTATAATTTTGTTCGTGAATCTTCAATTGTCTAGACGCATAAGCAATCACCTTCGTTCGTTGCATTAATACACAACCGAGACCTTGCTTTGATGTGTCACAATAAATCACAAAATCATCATTCCCTTCAGGCAATGACAATATAGGTGCCGTAGTTAGCTTTTTCTTCAATAACTGAAACGCTTTCTCTTGTTCATCATTCCATTCAAATTTCTTCCCTTTATGCGTTAATGCAGTCAAGGGTTTTGCTATTCTGGAAAAGTCTTGGATGAACCTTCTGTAGTAACCAGCTAGTCCTAAAAACTGGCGTATGTGTTTCGGAGTTTTCGGGGTTTCCCACTTTTCAACAGTTTCTATCTTTGCCGGATCCACCTTAATACCTTCTTTGTTCACTATGTGACCGAGGAATTGAACTTCTTCCAACCAAAATGCACACTTTGAAAACTTAGCGTACAATTCTTCCTTCCTCAATACTTCTAACACCTTTCTCAAATGTTCACCGTGTTCTTGGTCATTCTTTGAGTAAATAAGTATGTCATCAATGAAAACAATGACAAACTTGTCAAGGTATGGTCCACACACTCGGTTCATAAGGTCCATGAACACAGCTGGTGCATTAGTTAAACCAAACGGCATGACCATAAACTCGTAATGACCGTAACGTGTTCTGAAAGCAGTCTTTGGAATATCATCTTCTTTTACCCGCATTTGATGATACCCGGAACGTAAGTCAATCTTTGAATAAACAGACGAGCCTTGTAGTTGATCAAATAAGTCGTCGATTCTCGGTAGTGGGTAGCGGTTCTTGATGGTAAGTTTGTTCAACTCTCGGTAGTCGATACACAACCTGAATGTACCATCTTTCTTCTTGACAAACAAAACAGGAGCTCCCCACGGTGATGTGCTTGGTCGAATGAAACCACGCTCTAAAAGTTCTTGTAATTGGCTTTGCAGTTCTTTCATCTCGCTGCGTGCGAGTCTGTAAGGAGCACGAGCTATTGGTGCAGCTCCTGGTACAAGATCTATTTGAAATTCAACGGATCGATGTGGGGGTAATCCCGGTAATTCTTTCGGAAATACATCGGGAAATTCTTTTGCAATGGGAACATCATTGATGCTCTTTTCTTCAGTTTGTACTTTCTCAACGTGTGCTAGAACAGCATAGCAACCTTTTCTTATTAGTTTTTGTGCCTTCAAATTACTAATAAGATGTAGCTTCGTGTTGCCCTTTTCTCCGTACACCATTAAGGGTTTTCCTTTTTCTCGTATAATGCGAATTGCATTTTTGTAACAAACGATCTCTGCTTTCACTTCTTTCAACCAGTCCATACCGATTATCACATCAAAACTCCCTAACTCTACTGGTATCAAGTCAATCTTAAATGTTTCGCTAACCAGTTTAATTTCTCGATTCCGACATATATTATCTGCTGAAATTAATTTACCATTTGCTAATTCGAGTAAAAATTTACTATCCAAAGGCGTCAATGGACAACTTAATTTAGCACAAAAATCTCTACTCATATAGCTTCTATCCGCACCCGAATCAAATAAAACGTAAGCAGATTTATTGTCAATAAGAAACGTACCCGTAACAAGCTCCGGGTCTTCCTGTGCCTCTGCCGCATTAATATTGAAAACTCTTCAGCGGCCTTGTCCATTCGTGTTCTCCTGGTACAAGCTCTTAATAAGTCTTAACTGAAATGTCCCGTTCTTATTGATTAAAAACGTTCCATATTAATTGATTTCATTGCGAGGTATTGACCTCTATATGAGACGTTTTTCAAAGACTGCATTCATTTTAAAACAAACCATAACCTTTATTTCATCAATAAAGGTTTAAAAAGCTTTACGTAGATTATCAAATAATGATAATCTAAAATATCCTGTTTACACACGACCATTACATAATGGTTTACAATACAAATATGTTACAACAAAATAAGTTTCTTGAATGCAGTTTTTACACAATATCATACAAGCATGGACTCCAAATCTCGTCCTTATTTAAGTATGCGACAGCGGAAGCTCTTAATAATCACCTGAGAATAAACATGCTTAAAACGTCAACAAAAATGTTGGTGAGTTATAGGTTTAACCTATATATCAAATTATAATAATAGACCACAAGATTTCTTATTTCAATACACATCCCATACATAGAGATAAAAATCATTCATATGGTGAACACCTGGTAACCGACATTAACAAGATGCATATATAAGAATATCCCCATCATTCAGGGACACCCTTCGGATATGATATAAATTTCGAAGTACTAAAGCATCCGGTACTTTGGATAGGGTTTGTTAGGCCCAATAGATCTATCTTTAGGATTCGCGTCAATTAGGGTGTCTGTTCCCTAATTCTTAGATTACCAGACTTAATAAAAAGGGGCATATTCGATTTCGATAATTCAACCATAGAATGTAGTTCACGTACTTGTGTCTATTTTGTAAATCATTTATAAAACCTGCATGTATTCTCATCCCAAAAATATTAGATTTTAAAAGTGGGACTATAACTCACTTTCACAGATTTTTACTTCGTCGGGAAGTAAGACTTGGCCACTGGTTGATTCACGAACCTATAACAATATATACATATATATCAAAGTATGTTCAAAATATATTTACAACACTTTTAATATATTTTGATGTTTTAAGTTTATTAAGTCAGCTGTCCTTGTTAGTAACCTACAACTAGTTGTCCACAGTTAGATGTACATAAATAAATCGATAAATATTATCTTGAATCAATCCACGACCCAGTGTATACGTATCTCAGTATTGATCACAACTCAAACTATATATATTTTGGAATCAACCTCAACCCTGTATAGCTAACTCCAACATTCACATATAGAGTGTCTATGGTTGTTCCGAAATATATATAGATGTGTCGACATGATAGGTCGAAACATTGTATACGTGTCTATGGTATCTCAAGATTACATAATATACAATACAAGTTGATTAAGTTATGGTTGGAATAGATTTGTTACCAATTTTCACGTAGCTAAAATGAGAAAAATTATCCAATCTTGTTTTACCCATAACTTCTTCATTTTAAAACCATTTTGAGTGAATCAAATTGCTATGGTTTCATATTGAACTCTATTTTATGAATCTAAACAGAAAAAGTATAGGTTTATAGTCAGAAAACTAAGTTACAAGTCGTTTTTGTAAAGGTAGTCATTTCAGTCGAAAGAACGACGTCTAGATGACCATTTTAGAAAACATACTTCCACTTTGAGTTTAACCATAATTTTTGGATATAGTTTCATGTTCATAATAAAAATCATTTTCTCAGAATAACAACTTTTAAATCAAAGTTTATCATAGTTTTTAATTAACTAACCCAAAACAGCCCGCGGTGTTACTACGACGGCGTAAATCCGGTTTTACGGTGTTTTTCGTGTCTCCAGGTTTTAAATCATTAAGTTAGCATATCATATAGATATAGAACATGTGTTTAGTTGATTTTAAAAGTCAAGTTAGAAGGATTAACTTTTATTTGCGAACAAGTTTAGAATTAACTAAACTATGTTCTAGTGATTACAAGTTTAAACCTTCGAATAAGATAGCTTTATATGTATGAATCGAATGATGTTATGAACATCATTACTACCTTAAGTTCCTTGGATAAACCTACTGGAAAAGAGAAAAATGGATCTAGCTTCAACGGATCCTTGGATGGCTCGAAGTTCTTGAAGCAGAATCATGACACGAAAACAAGTTCAAGTAAGATCATCACTTGAAATAAGATTGTTATAGTTATAGAAATTGAACCAAAGTTTGAATATGATTATTACCTTGTATTAGAATGATAACCTACTGTAAGAAACAAAGATTTCTTGAGGTTGGATGATCACCTTACAAGATTGGAAGTGAGCTAGCAAACTTGAAAGTATTCTTGATTTTATGTAACTAGAACTTGTAGAATATATGAAGAACACTTAGAACTTGAAGATAGAACTTGAGAGAGATCAATTAGATGAAGAAAATTGAAGAATGAAAGTGTTTTTAGGTGTTTTTGGTCGTTGGTGTATGGATTAGATATAAAGGATATGTAATTTTGTTTTCATGTAAATAAGTCATGAATGATTACTCATATTTTTGTAATTTTATGAGATATTTCATGCTAGTTTCCAAATGATGGTTCCCAAATGTGTTAGGTGACTCACATAGGCTACTAAGAGCTGATCATTGGAGTGTATATACCAATAGTACATACATCTAAAAGCTGTGTATTGTACGAGTACGAATAATGGTGCATACGAGTAGAATTGTTGATGAAACTGAACGAGGATGTAATTGTAAGCATTTTTGTTAAGTAGAAGTATTTTGATAAGTGTATTGAAGTCTTTTAAAAGTGTATAAATACATATTAAAACACTACATGTATATACATTTTAACTGAGTCTTTAAGTCATCGTTAGTCGTTACATGTAAGTGTTGTTTTGAAACCTTTAGGTTAACGATCTTGTTAAATGTTGTTAACCCAATGTTTATAATATCAAATGAGATTTTAAATTATTATATTATCATGATATTATCATGTATGAATATCTCTTAATATGATATATATACATTAAATGTCGTTACAACGATAATCGTTACATATATGTCTCGTTTCGAAATCATTAAGTTAGTAGTCTTATTTTTACATATATATTTCATTGTTAATACACTTAATAATATATTTACTTATCATTTAACATAATTAACCAAGTGTATCAATATCTTAATATGATTCATATGTACCTAGTAAGACGTTGTTATAACGATAATCGTTATATATATCGTTTTCGAGTTTCTTAAATTAATAGTCTCATTTTTATGTATATAACTCATTGTTAAAATACCTAATGAGATACATACTTATAATAAAATCATGTTAACTATATATATAACCATATATATGTCATCGTATAGTTTTTACAAGTTTTAACGTTCGTGAATCACCGGTCAACTTGGGTGGTCAATTGTCTATATGAAACATATTTCAATTAATCAAGTCTTAACAAGTTTGATTGCTTAACATGTTGGAAACATTTAATCATGTAAATATCAATCTCAATTAATATATATAAACAAGGAAAAGCTCGGGTCACTACAGTACCTACCCGTTAAATAAATTTCGTCCCGAAATTTTAAGCTGTTGAAGGTGTTGACGAATCTTCTGGAAATAGATGCGGGTATTTCTTCTTCATCTGATCTTCACGCTCCCAGGTGAACTCGGGTCCTCTACGAGCATTCCATCGAACCTTAACAATGGGTATCTTGTTTTGCTTAAGTCTTTTAACCTCACGATCCATTATTTCGACGGGTTCTTCGATGAATTGAAGTTTTTCGTTGATTTGGATTTCATCTAACGGAATAGTGAGATCTTCTTTAGCAAAACATTTCTTCAAATTCGAGACGTGGAAAGTGTTATGTACAGCCGCGAGTTGTTGAGGTAACTCAAGTCGGTAAGCTACTGGTCCGACACGATTAATAATCTTGAATGGTCCAATATACCTTGGATTTAATTTCCCTCGTTTACCAAATCGAACAACGCCTTTCCAAGGTGCAACTTTAAGCATGACCATCTCTCCAATTTCAAATTCTATATCTTTTCTTTTAATGTCAGCGTAGCTCTTTTGTCGACTTTGGGCGGTTTTCAACCGTTGTTGAATTTGGATGATCTTCTCGGTAGTTTCTTGTGTAATCTCCGGACCCGTAATCTGTCTATCCCCCACTTCACTCCAACAAATCGGAGACCTGCACTTTCTACCATAAAGTGCTTCAAACGGCGCCATCTCAATGCTTGAATGGTAGCTGTTGTTGTAGGAAAATTCTGCTAACGGTAGATGTCGATCCCAACTGTTTCCGAAATCAATAACACATGCTCGTAGCATGTCTTCAAGCATTTGTATCGTCCTTTCGCTCTGCCCATCAGTTTGTGGATGATAGGCAGTACTCATGTCTATACGAGTTCCTAATGCTTGTTGTAATGTCTGCCAGAATCTTGAAATAAATCTGCCATCCCTATCAGAGATAATAGAGATTGGTATTCCATGTCTGGAGACGACTTCCTTCAAATACAGTCGTGCTAACTTCTCCATCTTGTCATCTTCTCTTATTGGCAGGAAGTGTGCTGATTTGGTGAGACGATCAACTATTACCCAAATAGTATCAAAACCACTTGCAGTCCTTGGCAATTTAGTGATGAAATCCATGGTAATGTTTTCCCATTTCCATTCCGGGATTTTGGGTTGTTGAAGTAGACCTGATGGTTTCTGATGCTCAGCTTTGACCTTAGAACACGTCAAACATTCTCCTACGTATTTAGCAACATCGGCTTTCATACCCGGCCACCAAAAATGTTTCTTGAGATCCTTGTACATCTTCCCCGTTCCAGGATGTATTGAGTATCTGGTTTTATGAGCTTCTCTAAGTACCATTTCTCTCATATCTCCAAATTTTGGTACCCAAATCCTTTCAGCCCTATACCGGGTTCCGTCTTCCCGAATATTAAGATGCTTCTCCGATCCCTTGGGTATTTCATCCTTTAAATTTCCCTCTTTTAAAACCCCTTGTTGCGCCTCCTTTATTTGAGTAGTAAGGTTATTATGAATCATTATATTCATAGATTTTACTCGAATGGGTTCTCTGTCCTTCCTGCTCAAGGCATCGGCTACCACATTTGCCTTCCCCGGGTGGTAACGAATCTCAAAGTCGTAATCATTCAATAATTCAATCCACCTACGTTGCCTCATATTCAGTTGTTTCTGATTAAATATGTGTTGAAGACTTTTGTGGTCGGTATATATAATACTTTTGACCCCATATAAGTAGTGCCTCCAAGTCTTTAATGCAAAAACAACCGCGCCTAATTCCAAATCATGCGTCGTATAATTTTGTTCGTGAATCTTCAATTGTCTAGACGCATAAGCAATCACCTTCGTTCGTTGCATTAATACACAACCGATACCTTGCTTTGATGCATCACAATAAATCACAAAATCATCATTCCCTTCAGGCAATGACAATATAGGTGCCGTAGTTTGCTTTTTCTTCAATAACTGAAACGCTTTCTCTTGTTCATCATTCCATTCAAATTTCTTCCCTTTATGCGTTAATGCAGTCAAGGGTTTTGCTATTCTGGAAAAGTCTTGGATGAACCTTCTGTAGTAACCAGCTAGTCCTAAAAACTGGCGTATGTGTTTCGGAGTTTTCGGGGTTTCCCACTTTTCAACAGTTTCTATCTTTGCCGGATCCACCTTAATACCTTCTTTGTTCACTATGTGACCGAGGAATTGAACTTCTTCCAACCAAAATGCACACTTTGAAAACTTAGCGTACAATTCTTCCTTCCTCAATACTTCTAACACCTTTCTCAAATGTTCACCGTGTTCTTGGTCATTCTTTGAGTAAATAAGTATGTCATCAATGAAAACAATGACAAACTTGTCAAGGTATGGTCCACACACTCGGTTCATAAGGTCCATGAACACAGCTGGTGCATTAGTTAAACCAAACGGCATGACCATAAACTCGTAATGACCGTAACGTGTTCTGAAAGCAGTCTTTGGAATATCATCTTCTTTCACCCGCATTTGATGATACCCGGAACGTAAGTCAATCTTTGAATAAACAGACGAGCCTTGTAGTTGATCAAATAAGTCGTCGATTCTCGGTAGTGGGTAGCGGTTCTTGATGGTAAGTTTGTTCAACTCTCGGTAGTCGATACACAACCTGAATGTACCATCTTTCTTCTTGACAAACAAAACAGGAGCTCCCCACGGTGATGTGCTTGGTCGAATGAAACCACGCTCTAAAAGTTCTTGTAATTGGCTTTGCAGTTCTTTCATCTCGCTGGGTGCGAGTCTGTAAGGAGCACGAGCTATTGGTGCAGCTCCTGGTACAAGATCTATTTGAAATTCAACGGATCGATGTGGGGGTAATCCCGGTAATTCTTTCGGAAATACATCGGGAAATTCTTTTGCAATGGGAACATCATTGATGCTCTTTTCTTCAGTTTGTACTTTCTCAACGTGTGCTAGAACAGCATAGCAACCTTTTCTTATTAGTTTTTGTGCCTTCAAATTACTAATAAGATGTAGCTTCGTGTTGCCCTTTTCTCCGTACACCATTAAGGGTTTTCCTTTTTCTCGTATAATGCGAATTGCATTTTTGTAACAAACGATCTCTGCTTTCACTTCTTTCAACCAGTCCATACCGATTATCACATCAAAACTCCCTAACTCTACTGGTATCAAGTCAATCTTAAATGTTTCGCTAACCAGTTTAATTTCTCGATTCCGACATATATTATCTGCTGAAATTAATTTACCATTTGCTAATTCGAGTAAAAATTTACTATCCAAAGGCGTCAATGGACAACTTAATTTAGCACAAAAATCTCTACTCATATAGCTTCTATCCGCACCCGAATCAAATAAAACGTAAGCAGATTTATTGTCAATAAGAAACGTACCCGTAACAAGCTCCGGGTCTTCCTGTGCCTCTACCGCATTAATATTGAAAACTCTTCCACGACCTTGTCCATTCGTGTTCTCCTGGTTCGGGCAATTTCTAATAATGTGGCCTGGTTTTCCACATTTATAACAAACTACATTGGCATAACTTGCTCCGACACTACTTGCTCCACCATTACTCGTTCCGACACCATTTGTTCCTTTCGTTCTATTAACCCCTGGTCCGTAGACCTCACACTTCGCTGCGCTATGACCATTTCTTTTACACTTATTGCAAAATTTGGTGCAAAACCCCGAGTGATACTTTTCACACCTTTGGCATAGCTGCTTCTGATTGTTGTTGTTGTTGCGGTTATTATTGTTGTTGGGATGATTGTTGTAGTTGCTGTTGTTGTTGTTGTTGTTGTTGTTGTTGGGCCGTTTGTTGTAGTTGCGATTGATGTTGCGATTGTTGGGATAATTGTTGCGATTATTGTTGTAATTGCTGTTGTTGTTATATTGGTGATTCTTATCACCGTTTTCCTCCCACTTTCTTTTGACTTGCTTCACATTGGCCTCTTCAGCAGTATGTTATTTAATTATTTCTTCAATCTGGTTCACTAGTTTGTGAGCCATTCTACATGCCTGTTGTATGGAGGCGGGCTCGTGTGAACTTATATCTTCTTGGATTCTTTCCGGTAATCCTTTCACAAACGCGTCGATTTTCTCTTCCTCATCTTCGAATGCACCCGGACACAATAGGCACAATTCTGTGAATCGTCTTTCATACGTGGTAATATCAAATCCTTGGGTTCGTAACCCTCTAAGTTCTGTCTTGAGCTTATTGACCTCGGTTCTGGGACGGTACTTCTCGTTCATCAAGTGCTTGAATGCTGACCACGGTAGTGCGTACGCATCGTCTTGTCCCACTTGCTCTAGATAGGTATTCCACCATGTTAACGCAGAACCTGTGAAGGTATGTGTAGCGTACTTCACTTTGTTCTCTTCAGTACACTTACTTATGGCAAACACCGATTCGACCTTCTCGGTCCACCGTTTCAATCCGATCGGTCCTTCGGTTCCATCAAATTCCAAAGGTTTGCAGGCAGTGAATTCTTTGTAGGTGCATCCTACACGATTTCCTGTACTGCTAGATCCAAGGTTATTGTTGGTATGTAGCGCAGCCTGTACTGCGGCTATGTTTGAAGCTATAAAAGTACGGAATTCCTCTTCATTCATATTCACGGTGTGTCGAGTAGTCGGTGCCATTTCCTTCAAAATAGTCAAATGGAACAAGTTAATCATACAGAATATTAAGAGTAGTTAATAGTATTTCGTAGCATAATATGAACTCATTTATAAAAGCTTTTTCTTCATATTAGCATTTTATAAGTTTAAATTCGGGTAGTACCTACCCGTTAAGTTCATACTTAGTAGCTAATATACAATTCAACTACTACAATTCTATATGAAAAACTGATTATAATAATATTTCGCGTTCAAACTTTTACACAATATTTTACAAATTTACAATACCGCTTATTTTACATATAGCATGAAATATAGCACACAATAAATTTGATACAAGATAGTTGTGAAGATAATTCTAGCTAGTACACAAGTCGTTCAGCAAAGGCAATAAAGACACGTAATTCATACGTCCAGAAACAAGTCATGCATTCTGGTTTTACTAGGATTACTTCCCATCCTTGGTCTTGTGGAACATAACCGTTATGGCCGTTGATAAGACAGCGTGTTGTAACGTCGTCAAAGGGACGAGGGTTACGTAATGTCCAACAGTCCCGTAACAATCTAAAAACCTCATTTCTTACCCCAATTACCGACTCCGTCACTTGTGGAAATGTTTTGTTTAATAGCTGTAGCCCGATGTTCTTTTTCTCACTTTGGTGAGAAGCGATCATTACTAACCCGTAAGCATAGCATGCTTCTTTATGTTGCATGTTAGCCGCTTTTTCTAAATCATGAAGTCCTATATTCGGATATATTGAGTCAAAATAATTTCTTAACCCGTTGCGTAAAATAGCATTTGGGTTCCCCACAATATATGCGTCAAAGTAAACACATCGTAACTTATGGATTTCCCAATGTGATATCCCCCATCTTTCGAACGAAAGTCTCTTATAAACCAAGACATTCTTGGAACGTTCTTCGAATATCTTACAAACTGATCTCGCCTTAAATAGTTGTGCCGAGAAATTCTGACCGACTATATACAAGATTTCATCAATCATGTCTCCGGGTAGGTCTCTTAAAATATTGGGTTGTCTATCCATTTTGTGTTTTTAAACTGTAAAATAGACAAGAGTTAGATTCATAAAAAAATACTTATTAATACAAGCAATTTTTACATATATCATAAAGCATAAGCACACTATATTACATATATTACACCACACGAATACAACTATCTTATTCCGACTCGCTCGTTTCTTCTTCTTCGGTTTTGGTTCGTTTTGCCAAGTTTCTAGGGATATATGATGTTCCCCTAATACGAGCCGTCGTGATCCACATTGGTTTAGAAAAACCTGGTGGTTTAGAGGTTCCCGGGTCATTGTTACAACTTAAGGACTTCGGGGGCTGACGATACATATAAAGTTCATCGGGGTTGGAATTAGATTTCTCTATTTTTATGCCCTTTCCCTTATTATTTTCTTTTGCCTTTTTAAATTCAGTTGGGGTAATTTCTATAACATCATCGGAATTCTCGTCGGAATCCGATTCATCGGAGAATTGGTAATCCTCCCAATATTTTGCTTCCTTGGCGGAAACACCATTGACCATAATTAACCTTGGTCGGTTGGTTGAGGATTTTCTTTTACTTAACCGTTTTATTATTTCCCCCACCGGTTCTATTTCTTCATCCGGTTCTGATTCTTCTTCCGGTTCCGATTCTTCTTCCGGTTCCGACTCTTCTTCCGGTTCCTCTTCGGGAACTTGTGAATCAGTCCACGAATCATTCCAATTTACATCTGACTCTTCATTATTATTAGGTGAGTCAATGGGACTTGTTCTAGAGGTAGACATCTATCACATAATATCAAACGCGTTAAGAGATTAATATATCACATAATATTCACATGTTAAAAATATATAGTTTCCAACAAAATTTGTTAAGCAATCATTTTTCAAGTAAACACGGTCGAAGTCCAGACTCACTAATGCATCCTAACAAACTCGATAAGACACACTAATGCAAAATTCTGGTTCTCTAAGACCAACGCTCGGATACCAACTGAAATTGTACCAAATTGCTAAACACATGTTCTATATCTATATGATATGTTAACTTAATGATTTAAAACCTGGAAACACGAAAAACACCGTAAAACCGGATTTACGCCGTCGTAGTAACACCGCGGGCTGTTTTGGGTTAGTTAATTAAAAACTATGATAAACTTTGATTTAAAAGTTGTTATTCTGAGAAAATGATTTTTATTATGAACATGAAACTATATCCAAAAATTATGGTTAAACTCAAAGTGGAAGTATGTAATCTAAAATGGTCATCTAGACGTCGTTCTTTCGACTGAAATGACTACCTTTACAAAAACGACTTGTAACTTATTTTTCCGACTATAAACCTATACTTTTTCTGTTTAGATTCATAAAATAGAGTTAAATATGAAACCATAGCAATTTGATTCACTCAAAACGGTTTTAAAATGAAGAAGTTATGGGTAAAACAAGATTGGATAATTTTTCTCATTTTAGCTACGTGAAAATTGGTAACAAATCTATTTCAACCATAACTTAATCAACTTGTATTGTATATTATGTAATCTTGAGATACCATAGACACGTATACAATGTTTCGACCTATCATGTCGACACATCTATATATATTTCGGAACAACCATAGACACTCTATATGTGAATGTTGGAGTTAGCTATACAGGGTTGAGGTTGATTCCAAAATATATATAGTTTGAGTTGTGATCAATACTGAGATACGTATACACTGGGTCGTGGATTGATTCAAGATAATATTTATCGATTTATTTATGTACATCTAACTGTGGACAACTAGTTGTAGGTTACTAACAAGGACAGCTGACTTAATAAACTTAAAACATCAAAATATATTAAAAGTGTTGTAAATATATTTTGAACATACTTTGATATATATGTATATATTGTTATAGGTTCGTGAATCAACCAGTGGCCAAGTCTTACTTCCCGACGAAGTAAAAATCTGTGAAAGTGAGTTATAGTCCCACTTTTAAAATCTAATATTTTTGGGATGAGAATACATGCAGGTTTTATAAATGATTTACAAAATAGACACAAGTACGTGAACTACATTCTATGGTTGAATTATCGAAATCGAATATGCCCCTTTTTATTAAGTCTGGTAATCTAAGAATTAGGGAACAGACACCCTAATTGACGCGAATCCTATAGATAGATCTATTGGGCCTAACAAACCCCATCCAAAGTACCGGATGCTTTAGTACTTCGAAATTTATATCATATCCGAAGGGTGTCCCGGAATGATGGGGATATTCTTATATATGCATCTTGTTATTGTCGGTTACCAGGTGCTCACCATATGAATGATTTTTATCTCTATGTATGGGATGTGTATTGAAATATGAAATCTTGTGGTCTATTATTATGATTTGATATATATAGGTTAAACCTATAACTCACCAACATTTTTGTTGACGTTTTAAGCATGTTTATTCTCAGGTGATTATTAAGAGCTTCCGCTGTCGCATACTTAAATAAGGACGAGATTTGGAGTCAATGCTTGTATGATATTGTGTAAAAACTGCATTCAAGAAACTTATTTTGTTGTAACATATTTGTATTGTAAACCATTATGTAATGGTCGTGTGTAAACAGGATATTTTAGATTATCATTTTTTTGATAATCTACGTAAAGCTTTTTAAACCTTTATTGATGAAATAAAGGTTATGGTTTGTTTTAATATGAATGCAGTCTTTGAAAAACGTCTCATATAGAGGTCAAAACCTCGCAACGAAATCAATTAATATGGAACGTTTTTAATCAATAAGAACGGGACATTTCAGTACTGTGACGATCGCTCCAAATCCATATGGACGAACACGTCATTCATTGATTTCATTGCGAGGTATTTGACCTCTATATGATACGTTTTGTAAACATTGCATTCTTTTGGAAAGGCACACCATAAATGAATATTTAAATCAAAGGTTTTCGACATCTGATGATTTCTACATATAGACAATCACCGTATATAATAGTTTACAATAGTACTTCCGTTGACAATGCAGTCAAAATAAGGTACATGATGATGAATTGTGAATGC
The DNA here is from genome assembly GCF_046630445.1 of Rutidosis leptorrhynchoides. Classification (NCBI taxonomy): domain Eukaryota; kingdom Viridiplantae; phylum Streptophyta; class Magnoliopsida; order Asterales; family Asteraceae; genus Rutidosis; species Rutidosis leptorrhynchoides. The sequence goes on along the minus strand of NC_092334.1, from coordinate 565,225,618 downwards.
AACGTTTTCTTGAAAAATATGCCATATAAGACTCCATGCACATAGCTTGTCTATCATATAAGCAAACAGCGGAAGACTTCTAGGGAACGTGAGAATAAACATGCTAACAAGTGTCAACACAAAGGTTGGTGAGTTCATAGTTTTAATGTTGCGCATAATCTGTATATAAAGGTGGATCACAAGATTTCAGTTGTTCAATCCAGAAACGTTTATCAAAATATTCTACGAAATTGAGCACCCTGGTAACTAAACTTAACGTATGTATAATTTGTACCATTTGTATAATAATCTTAATAATACATGCAAACCAACGTGTACGCTTCTCAAATAGCATACGTCCGTTAAAAGGCTAGTGCTCTAGCTAGGACGGGGATATCAAGCCCTATGGATCCATATATAACTATTCGCGCCCACCAGTTCTTATAACCGGCAGTTACTAGTTACCAAAGCTAAGGGATTTTCGGTTCAAACTCGGTGTAGAATTTAGTATATACTTGTATCCATTGCGTTTAAAATAAAGTGCATGTATTCTCAGCCCAAAAATATATATTGCAAAAGCAATTAAAAAGGGATCAATGAAACTCACCTTAGCAGCATATAAAGTTTTTCATCGTAATGTGACCGAAACTCGGTATATCAAATAATCGTAGATCTCAACCTAGAGAACATATGTTGGTCAATAAATGTCTATCAAGCTAGGTCAGGTCATAGTGTATCACAGTCCTAATGCTCGAAATTGACATACAAAAGTTATTCAAAGTTGTTTCAAAAAGTCAATTTTGACAATAGTTCAACAAACGAGACGTACCTTATATAAGGATTCATTTACTCGGTTGGTAATATTCAAAAATCTATTTTATCAATCTCGTAAACAAGTTGTTTAAGTATTAATTGCAGATTCAAAAAGCAATTCCAATTAATGTCAATTATAATTCAGTTGACCATATCTTTTGATTCGTTCCTCGAAACTATTCGATATCTAAATGAAAAGTTATTGATTTTTCGCCAGCTTTCCGAAAACATGTATATCATATATCTTTTACCCGTAATATATGTATTTAATTCGTGATTTATTATAAACTGTTTAACGACGAAATTTAGCATACAAGCATGTATAAATATATACACTCGAGCACTAGACATGGATACACTATTAGTATATAAAAGATAAAATATAAATGCTTACGTATCAATATTGTGATTCAATATTTCAGAAAAGTACGTAGACGTAACGGAGATAATAAACACTAGGTTTGACTAGCGAATATTACCCATGAACATTACCCATAACCTCCATAGCTATAACCCATACTTTCCTTAGCTCTATCCCGCTCGAAAACCCATTTTGAAAGTGACACGCTCATAACCTCATCGTAGTATTTTATGTATAATACTAATTAATAATATTAATAATAATAAGATTAATAATAATATTAATATTAATATTAATATTAATAATAATAATAATAATAATAATAATAATAATAATAATAATAATAATAATAATAATAATAATAATAATAATAATAATAATAATAATAATAATAATAATAATTTATATATATATTTGTATAAAGCAGAGAGATATCACACCATGTAAAAATTCGAGCAGAAACTGGCCTTTTATAGCATGTTTCTGAATCCTGACTGCCATGCGATCGCATGGGTTTTAAAATGTTGGTGAGTTATAGGTTTAACCTATATATATCAAATCATAATAATAGACCACAAGATTTCATATTTCAATACACATCCCATACATAGAGATAAAAATCATTCATATGGTGAACACCTGGTAACCGACAATAACAAGATGCATATATAAGAATATCCCCATCATTCCGGGACACCCTTCGGATATGATATAAATTTGGAAGTACTAAAGCATCCGGTACTTTGGATGGGGTTTGTTAGGCCCAATAGATCTATCTTTAGGATTCGCGTCAATTAGGGTGTCTGTTCCCTAATTCTTAGATTACCAGACTTAATAAAAAGGGGCATATTCGATTTCGATAATTCAACCATAGAATGTAGTTTCACGTACTTGTGTCTATTTTGTAAATCATTTATAAAACCTGCATGTATTCTCATCCCAAAAATATTAGATTTTAAAAGTGGGACTATAACTCACATAGTGTTTAAAATATGAGGAAGGAACATGATAATATCAATATTATTATAATTATTATTTTATTACGTTAATTCTCGTAATGACTACTAAATTAATTGACGACTAACGATGATAATTATTAGTATTATCGTTTATAATATTATAGTAACTATCATTATTAATATTAGTGTAATTAAAACAAATAATTGTAACACCTAAATATTTTGATTACTATTATTATCATTATTATGAACACGATATAAAAGACGATTAAAAGCTATTAAACGAAACGATTAGGAAATAATGAGTAAGAGTATCATGATGAAATTAAAATATTATAAGATATTAATTTAGATAAAATTATCGTTCTTATTATTTTTATCATTACTATTACTATTAAAAGTATCGTTATTATTAAAACTATCATTTTAACAAAAATTATCATTTTAATAGAAATGTCATTGTTACTATAAAATATCATTATTATTATTATTTTAAATAGAATTATTATTTTAAAGATAATATTAAAAATTATCGTAAATATTAAAGTTATCATAATTAGAATTATCGTTTTATCGTAATGTCATCTTAGTAATTATAAATATTGATATTTTTATAATAATATTTATTATTACAAAATAAGACAACTTTTACTTACTATCATTATAGATATTATTTTATCAAATAAATATGTGATACAAACATATTTTACTACGTGTAATAACTTACTTTAATAATACCTATCATATTATCTTTATGATATTAAATGAACCCTATAAATTTTATTACTTAATATATATAAAAGTATATTTTATTATATAAATTTAATATAGAATTTTATTTATTAATAAATAAATTATATTATTTACTCTAATAAATCTTTTAAAAATATTTAAAAATATAAAACGACGATATTTAAACTATATATTAATCATGTATAGATTTTTCGAAATTATTTTGAGTCAAATTTACTTTTGTTGACTTTTGCATATTAGTCTCGAGCATTAGGATTGTGGTACACTATGACTTGACCTAATTTGTTAGACAAATATTGACCAACATATAAATATATATAATTAATTTAGGTTCGTGAATCCGAGGCCAACCTTGCACTTGTTCAATGACGTTATATGTATTTTTACTACGAAATACAGTATGGTGAGTTTCATTAATCCCTTTTTAAATGCTTTCACAATATATATTTTGGGACTGAGAATACATGCGCTGCTTTTATAACTGTTTTACGAAATAGACACAAGTACTTAAAACTACATTCTATGGCTGGATTATTAAACCGAATATGCCCCTTTTTATTAAGTCTGGTAATCTAAGAATTAGGGAACAGACACCCTAATTGACGCGAACTCTAAAGATAGATATATCGGGCCCAACAAGCCCCATCCAAAGCACCGGATGCTTTAGTACTTCGAAATTTATATCATGTCCGAAAGAGGATCCCGGAATGATAGGGGATATTCTTATATGTATCTAGTTAATGTCGGTTACCAGGTGTTCACCATATGAATGATTATTTTTGTCTCTATGCATGGGACGTATATTTATGAGAACTGAAAATGAAATTCTTGTGGTCTATTAAAATGATGGAAATAAATTATTATGATAAACTAATGAACTCACCAACCTTTTGGTTGACACTTTAAAGCATGTTTATTCTCAGGTGTTAAAGAAATCTTCCGCTGTGCATTTGCTCATTTTAAAGATATTACTTGGAGTCTTTCATAGCATATTTCGAAGAACGTTGCATTCGAGTCATTGAGTTCATCAAAGATTATTATTAAATCAATTTATAGTTGGATAGTGGATATTATGAAATGGTATGCATGCCTGTCAATTTTCGATATAAAGAAAGTTTGTCTTTTAAAAACGAATGCAATGTTTGTTTACAATACAAATATGTTACAACAAAATAAGTTTCTTGAATGCAGTTTTTACACAATATCATACAAGCATGGACTCCAAATCTCGTCCTTATTTAAGCATGCGACAGCGGAAGCTCTTAATAATCACCTGAGAATAAACATGCTTAAAACGTCAACAAAAATGTTGGTGAGTTATAGGTTTAACCTATATATATCAAATCATAATAATAGACCACAAGATTTCATATTTCAATACACATCCCATACATAGAGATAAAAGTCATTCATATGGTGAACACCTGGTAACCGACATTAACAAGATGCATATATAAGAATATCCCCATCATTCCGGGACACCCTTCGGATATGATATAAATTTCGAAGTACTAAAGCATCCGGTACTTTGGATGGGGTTTGTTAAGCCCAATAGATCTATCTTTAGGATTCGCGTCAATTAGGGTGTCTGTTCCCTAATTCTTAGATTACCAGACTTAATAAAAAGGGGCATATTCGATTTCGATAATTCAACCATAGAATGTAGTTTCACGTACTTGTGTCTATTTTGTAAATCATTTATAAAACCTGCATGTATTCTCATCCCAAAAATATTAGATTTTAAAAGTGGGACTATAACTCACTTTCACAGATTTTTTTACTACGTCGGGAAGTAAGACTTGGCCACTGGTTGATTCACGAACCTATAACAATATATACATATATATCAAATTATGTTCAAAATATATTTACAACACTTTTAATATATTTTGATGTTTTAAGTTTATTAAGTCAGCTGTCCTCGTTAGTAACCTACAACTAGTTGTCCACAGTTAGATGTACAGAAATAAATCGATAAATATTATCTTGAATCAATCCACGACCCAGTGTATACGTATCTCAGTATTGATCACAACTCAAACTATATATATTTTGGAATCAACCTCAACCCTGTATAGCTAACTCCAACATTCACATATAGAGTGTCTATGGTTGTTCCGAAATATATATAGATGTGTCGACATGATAGGTCGAAACATTGTATACGTGTCTATGGTATCTCAAGATTACATAATATACAATACAAGTTGATTAAGTTATGGTTGGAATAGATTTGTTACCAATTTTCACGTAGCTAAAATGAGAAAAATTATCCAATCTTGTTTTACCCATAACTTCTTCATTTTAAATCCGTTTTGAGTGAATCAAATTGCTATGGTTTCATATTGAACTCTATTTTATGAATCTAAACAGAAAAAGTATAGGTTTGTAGTCGGAAAAATAAGTTACAAGTCGTTTTTGTAAAGGTAGTCATTTCAGTCGAAAGAACGACGTCTAGATGACCATTTTAGAAAACATACTTCCACTTTGAGTTTAACCATAATTTTTGGATATAGTTTCATGTTCATAATAAAAATCATTTTCTCAGAATAACAACTTTTAAATCAAAGTTTATCATAGTTTTTAATTAACTAACCCAAAACAGCCCGCGGTGTTACTACGACGGCGTAAATCCGGTTTTACGGTGTTTTTCGTGTTTCCAGGTTTTAAATCATTAAGTTAACATATCATATAGATATAGAACATGTGTTTAGTTGATTTTAAAAGTCAAGTTAGAAGGATTAACTTTTGTTTGCGAACAAGTTTAGAATTAACCAAACTATGTTCTAGTGATTACAAATTTAAACCTTCGAATAAGATAGCTTTATATGTATGAATCGAATGATGTTATGAACATCATTACTACCTTAAGTTCCTTGGATAAACCTACTGGAAAAGAGAAAAATGGATCTAGCTTCAACGGATCCTTGGATGGCTCGAAGTTCTTGAAGCAGAATCATGACACGAAAACAAGTTCAAGTAAGATCATCACTTGAAATAAGATTGTTATAGTTATAGAAATTGAACCAAAGTTTGAATATGATTATTACCTTGTATTAGAATGATAACCTACTGTAAGAAACAAAGATTTCTTGAGGTTGGATGATCACCTTACAAGATTGGAAGTGAGCTAGCAAACTTGAAAGTATTCTTGATTTTATGTAACTAGAACTTGTAGAATATATGAAGAACACTTAGAACTTGAAGATAGAACTTGAGAGAGATCAATTAGATGAAGAAAATTGAAGAATGAAAGTGTTTGTAGGTGTTTTTGGTCGTTGGTGTATGGATTAGATATAAAGGATATGTAATTTTGTTTTCATGTAAATAAGTCATGAATGATTACTCATATTTTTGTAATTTTATGAGATATTTCATGCTAGTTGCCAAATGATGGTTCCCACATGTGTTAGGTGACTCACATGGGCTGCTAAGAGCTGATCATTGGAGTGTATATACCAATAGTACATACATCTAAAAGCTATGTATTGTACGAGTACGAATACGGGTGCATACGAGTAGAATTGTTGATGAAACTGAACGAGGATGTAATTGTAAGCATTTTTGTTAAGTAGAAGTATTTTGATAAGTGTATTGAAGTCTTTTAAAAGTGTATAAATACATATTAAAACACTACATGTATATACATTTTAACTGAGTCGTTAAGTCATCGTTAGTCGTTACATGTAAGTGTTGTTTTGAAACCTTTAGGTTAACGATCTTGTTAAATGTTGTTAACCCAATGTTTATAATATCAAATGAGATTTTAAATTATTATATTATCATGATATTATCATGTATGAATATCTCTTAATATGATATATATACATTAAATGTCTTTACAACGATAATCGTTACATATATGTCTCGTTTCGAAATCATTAAGTTAGTAGTCTTATTTTTACATATATATTTCATTGTTAATACACTTAATAATATATTTAATTATCATTTAACATAATTAACCAAGTGTATCAATATCTTAATATGATTCATATGTACCTAGTAAGACGTTGTTATAACGATAATCGTTATATATATCGTTTTCGAGTTTCTTAAATTAATAGTCTCATTTTTATGTATATAACTCATTGTTAAAATACCTAATGAGATACATACTTATAATAAAATCATGTTAACTATATATATAACCATATATATGTCATCGTATAGTTTTTACCAGTTTTAACGTTCGTGAATCACCGGTCAACTTGGGTGGTCAATTGTCTATATGAAACATATTTCAATTAATCAAGTCTTAACAAGTTTGATTGCTTAACATGTTAGAAACATTTAATCATGTAAATATCAATCTCAATTAATATATATAAACATGGAAAAGTTAGGGTCACTACAGTACCTACCCGTTAAATAAATTTCGTCCCGAAATTTTAAGCTGTTGAAGGTGTTGAAGAATCTTCTGGAAATAGATGCGGGTATTTCTTCTTCATCTGATCTTCATGCTCCCAGGTGAACTCAGGTCCTCTACGAGCATTCCATCGAACCTTAACAATTGGTATCTTGTTTTGCTTAAGTCTTTTAACCTCACGATCCATTATTTCGACGGGTTCTTCGATGAATTGAAGTTTTTCGTTGATTTGGATTTCATCTAACGGAATAGTGAGATCTTCTTTAGCAAAACATTTCTTCAAATTCGAGACGTGGAAAGTGTTATGTACAGCCGCGAGTTGTTGAGGTAACTCAAGTCGGTAAGCTACTGGTCCGACACGATCAATAATCTTGAATGGTCCAATATACCTTGGATTTAATTTCCCTCGTTTACCAAATCGAACAACGCCTTTCCAAGGTGCAACTTTAAGCATGACCATCTCTCCAATTTCAAATTCTATATCTTTTCTTTTAATGTCAGCGTAGCTCTTTTGTCGACTTTGGGCGGTTTTCAACCGTTGTTGAATTTGGATGATCTTCTTGGTAGTTTCTTGTATAATCTCCGGACCCGTAATCTGCCTATCCCCCACTTCACTCCAACAAATCGGAGACCTGCACTTTCTACCATAAAGTGCTTCAAACGGCGCCATCTCAATGCTTGAATGGTAGCTTTTGTTGTAGGAAAATTCTACTAACGGTAGATGTCGATCCCAACTGTTTCCGAAATCAATAACACATGCTCGTAGCATGTCTTCAAGCGTTTGTATCGTCCTTTCGCTCTGCCCATCAGTTTGTGGATGATAGGCAGTACTCATGTCTAGACGAGTTCCTAATGCTTGTTGTAATGTCTGCCAGAATCTTGAAATAAATCTGCCATCCCTATCAGAGATAATAGAGATTGGTATTCCATGTCTGGAGACGACTTCCTTCAAATACAGTCGTGCTAACTTCTCCATCTTGTCATCTTCTCTTATTGGCAGGAAGTGTGCTGATTTGGTGAGATGATCAACTATTACCTAAATAGTATCAAAACCACTTGCAGTCCTTGGCAATTTAGTGATGAAATCCATGGTAATGTTTTCCCATTTCCATTCTGGGATTTCGGGTTGTTGAAGTAGACCTGATGGTTTCTGATGCTCAGCTTTGACCTTAAAACACGTCAAACATTCTCCTACGTATTTAGCAACATCGGCTTTCATACCCGGCCACCAAAAATGTTTCTTGAGATCCTTGTACATCTTCCCCGTTCCAGGATGTATTGAGTATCTGGTTTTATGAGCTTCTCTAAGTACCATTTCTCTCATATCTCCAAATTTTGGTACCCAAATCCTTTCAGCCCTATACATGGTTCCGTCTTCCCGAATATTAAGATGCTTCTCCGATCCCTTGGGTATTTCATCCTTTAAATTTCCCTCTTTTAAAACCCCTTGTTGCGCCTCCTTTATTTGAGTAGTAAGGTTATTATGAATCATTATATTCATAGATTTTACTCGAATGGGTTCTCTGTCCTTCCTGCTCAAGGCATCGGCTACCACATTTGCCTTCCCCGGGTGGTAACGAATCTCAAAGTCATAATCATTCAACAATTCAATCCACCTACGCTGCCTCATATTCAGTTGTTTCTGATTAAATATGTGTTGAAGACTTTTGTGGTTGGTATATATAATACTTTTGACCCCATATAAGTAGTGCCTCCAAGTCTTTAATGCAAAAACAACCGCGCCTAATTCCAAATCATGCGTCGTATAATTTTGTTCGTGAATCTTCAATTGTCTAGACGCATAAGCAATCACCTTCGTTCGTTGCATTAATACACAACCGAGACCTTGCTTTGATGCGTCACAATAAATCGCAAAATCATCATTCCCTTCAGGCAATGACAATATAGGTGCCGTAGTTAGCTTTTTCTTCAATAACTGAAACGTTTTCTCTTGTTCATCATTCCATTCAAATTTCTTCCCTTTATGCGTTAATGCAGTCAAGGGTTTTGCTATTCTGGAAAAGTCTTGGATGAACCTTCTGTAGTAACCAGCTAGTCCTAAAAACTGGCGTATGTGTTTTGGAGTTTTCGGGGTTTCCCACTTTTAAACAGTTTCTATCTTTGCCGGATCCACCTTAATACCTTCTTTGTTCACTATGTGACCGAGGAATTGAACTTCTTCCAACCAAAATGCACACTTTGAAAACTTAGCGTACAATTCTTCCTTCCTCAATACTTCTAACACCTTTCTCAAATGTTCACCGTGTTCTTGGTCATTCTTTGAGTAAATAAGTATGTCATCAATGAAAACAATGACAAACTTGTCAAGGTATGGTCCACACACTCGGTTCATAAGGTCCATGAACACAGCTGGTGCATTAGTTAAACCAAACGGCATGACCATAAACTCGTAATGACCGTAACGTGTTCTGAAAGCAGTCTTTGGAATATCATCTTCTTTCACCCGCATTTGATGATACCCGGAACGTAAGTCAATCTTTGAATAAACAGACGAGCCTTGTAGTTGATCAAATAAGTCGTCGATTCTCGGTAGTGGGTAGCGGTTCTTGATGGTAAGTTTGTTCAACTCTCGGTAGTCGATACACAACCTGAATGTACCATCTTTCTTCTTGACAAACAAAACAGGAGCTCCCCACGGTGATGTGCTTGGTCGAATAAAACCACGCTCTAAAAGTTCTTGTAATTGGCTTTGCAGTTCTTTCATCTCGCTGGGTGCGAGTCTGTAAGGAGCACGAGCTATTGGTACAGCTCCTGGTACAAGATCTATTTGAAATTCAACGGATCGATGTGGGGGTAATCCCGGTAATTCTTTCGGAAATACATCGGGAAATTCTTTTGCAATGGGAACATCATTGATGCTCTTTTCTTCAGTTTGTACTTTCTCGACGTGTGCTAGGACAGCATAGCAACCTTTTCTTATTAGTTTTTGTGCCTTCAAATTACTAATTAATATATTTGAAAAATAGAGTTCATATTTTTGTAATATATATGTAAAAAGTTCTTGTATAATATCAAAGCAAGGTCTCGGTTGTGTATTAATGCAACGTGTAGTGACCCGAACTTTTCCATGTTTATATATATTAATTGAGATTGATATTTACATGATTAAATGTTTCTAACATGTTAAGCAATCAAACTTGTTAAGACTTGATTAATTGAAATATGTTTCATATAGACAATTGACCACCCAAGTTGACCGGTGATTCACGAACGTTAAAACTTGTAAAAACTATACGATGACATATATATGGTTATATATATAGTTAACATGATTTTATTATAAGTATGTATCTCATTAGGTATTTTAACAATGAGTTATATACATAAAAATGAGACTATTAATTTAAGAAACTCGAAAACGATATATATATCGATTATCGTTATAACAACGTCTTACTAGGTACATATGAATCATATTAAGATATTGATACACTTGGTTAATTATGTTAAATGATAAGTAAATATATTATTAAGTGTATTAACAATGAAATATATATGTAAAAATAAGACTACTAATTTAATGATTTCGAAACGAGACATATATGTAACGATTATCGTTGTAACGACATTTAATGTATATATATCATATTAAGAGATATTCATACATGATAATATCATGATAATATAATAATTTAAAATCTCATTTGATATTATAAACATTGGGTTAACAACATTTAACAAGATCGTTAACCTAAAGGTTTCAAAACAACACTTACATGTAACGACTAACGATGACTTAACGACTCAGTTAAAATGTATATACATGTAGTGTTTTAATATGTATTTATACACTTTTAAAAGACTTCAATACACTTATCAAAATACTTCTACTTAACTAAAATGCTTACAATTACATCCTCGTTCAGTTTCATCAACAATTCTACTCGTATTCGTACTCGTACAATACACAGCTTTTAGATGTATGTACTATTGGTATATACACTCCAATGATCAGCTCTTAGCAGCCCATGTGAGTCACCTAACACATGTGGGAACCATCATTTGGCAACTAGCATGAAATATCTCATAAAATTACAAAAATATGAGTAATCATTCATGACTTATTTACATGAAAACAAAATTTCATATCCTTTATATCTAATCCATACACCAACGACCAAAAACACCTAAAAACACTTTCATTCTTCAATTTTCTTCATCTAATTGATCTCTCTCAAGTTCTATCTTCAAGTTCTAAGTGTTCTTCATATATTCTACAAGTTCTAGTTACATAAAATCAAGAATACTTTCAAGTTTGCTAGCTCACTTCCAATCTTGTAAGGTGATCATCCAACCTCAAGAAATCTTTGTTTCTTACAGTAGGTTATCATTCTAATACAAGGTAATAATCATATTCAAACTTTGGTTCAATTTCTATAACTATAACAATCTTATTTCAAGTGATGATCTTACTTGAACTTGTTTTCGTGTCATGATTCTGCTTCAAGAACTTCGAGCCATCCAAGGATCCGTTGAAGCTAGATCCATTTTTCTCTTTTCCAGTAGGTTTATCCAAGGAACTTAAGGTAGTAATGATTTTCATAACATCATTCGATTCATACATATAAAGCTATCTTATTCGAAGGTTTAAACTTGTAATCACTAGAACATATTTTAGTTAATTCTAAACTTGTTCGCAAATAAAAGTTAATCCTTCTAACTTGACTTTTAAAATCAACTAAACACATGTTCTATATCTATATGATATGCTAACTTAATGATTTAAAACCTGGAGACACGAAAAACACCGTAAAACCGGATTTACGCCGTCGTAGTAACACCGCGGACTGTTTTGAGTTAGTTAATTAAAAACTATGATAAACTTTGATTTAAAAGTTGTTATTCTGAGAAAATGATTTTTATTATGAACATGAAACTATATCCAAAAATTATGGTTAAACTCAAAGTGGAAGTATGTTTTCTAAAATGGTCATCTAGACGTCGTTCTTTCGACTGAAATGACTACCTTTACAAAAACGACTTGTAACTTATTTTTCTGACTACAAACCTATACTTTTTCTGTTTAGATTCATAAAATAGAGTTCAATATGAAACCATAGCAATTTGATTCACTCAAAACGGATTTAAAATGAAGAAGTTATGGGTAAAACAAGATTGGATAATTTTTCTCATTTTAGCTACGTGAAAATTGGTAACAAATCTATTCCAACCATAACTTAATCAACTTGTATTGTATATTATGTAATCTTGAGATACCATAGACACGTATACAATGTTTCGACCTATCATGTCGACACATCTATATATATTTCGGAACAACCATAGACACTCTATATGTGAATGTTGGAGTTAGCTATACAGGGTTGAGGTTGATTCCAAAATATATATAGTTTGAGTTGTGATCAATACTGAGATACGTATACACTGGGTCGTGGATTGATTCAAGATAATATTTATCGATTTATTTCTGTACATCTAACTGTGGACAACTAGTTGTAGGTTACTAACGAGGACAGCTGACTTAATAAACTTAAAACACCAAAATATATTAAAAGTGTTGTAAATATATTTTGAACATACTTTGATATATATGTATATATTGTTATAGGTTCGTGAATCAACCAGTGGCCAAGTCTTACTTCCCGACGAAGTAAAAATATGTGAAAGTGAGTTATAGTCCCACTTTTAAAATCTAATATTTTTGGGATGAGAATACATGCAGGTTTTATAAATGATTTACAAAATAGACACAAGTACGTGAAACTACATTCTATGGTTGAATTATCGAAATCGAATATGCCCCTTTTTATTAAGTCTGGTAATCTAAGAATTAGGGAACAGACACCCTAATTGACGCGAATCCTAAAGATAGATCTATTGGGCCTAACAAACCCCATCCAAAGTACCGGATGCTTTAGTACTTCGAAATTTATATCATATCCGAAGGGTGTCCCGGAATGATGGGGATATTCTTATATATGCATCTTGTTAATGTCGGTTACCAGGTGTTCACCATATGAATGACTTTTATCTCTATGTATGGGATGTGTATTGAAATATGAAATCTTGTGGTCTATTATTATGATTTGATATATAGGTTAAACCTATAACTCACCAACATTTTTGTTGACGTTTTAAGCATGTTTATTCTCAGGTGATTATTAAGAGCTTCCGCTGTCGCATACTTAAATAAGGACGAGATTTGGAGTCCATGCTTGTATGATATTGTGTAAAAACTGCATTCAAGAAACTTATTTTGTTGTAACATATTTGTATTGTAAACTATTATGTAATGGTCGTGTGTAAACAGGATATTTTAGATTATCATTATTTGATAATCTACGTAAAGCTTTTTAAACCTTTATTGATGAAATAAAGGTTATGGTTTGTTTTAAAATGAATGCAGTCTTTGAACAACGTCTCATATAGAGGTCAAAACATCGCAACGAAATCAATTAATATGGAACGTTTTTAATCAATAAGAACGGGACATTTCAGCCATCATTCCGGGACACCCTTCGGATATGATATAAATTTCGAAGTACTAAAGCATCCGGTACTTTGGATGGGGTTTGTTAAGCCCAATAGATCTATCTTTAGGATTCGCGTCAATTAGGGTGTCTGTTCCCTAATTCTTAGATTACCAGACTTAATAAAAAGGGGCATATTCGATTTCGATAATTCAACCATAGAATGTAGTTCACGTACTTGTGTCTATTTTGTAAATCATTTATAAAACCTGCATGTATTCTCATCCCAAAAATATTAGATTTTAAAAGTGGGACTATAACTCACTTTCACAGATTTTTACTTCGTCGGGAAGTAAGACTTGGCCACTGGTTGATTCACGAACCTATAACAATATATACATATATATCAAAGTATGTTCAAAATATATTTACAACACTTTTAATATATTTTGATGTTTTAAGTTTATTAAGTCAGCTGTCCTTGTTAGTAACCTACAACTAGTTGTCCACAGTTAGATGTACAGAAATAAATCGATAAATATTATCTTGAATCAATCCACGACCCAGTGTATACGTATCTCAGTATTGATCACAACTCAAACTATATATATTTTGGAATCAACCTCAACCCTGTATAGCTAACTCCAACATTCACATATAGAGTGTCTATGGTTGTTCCGAAATATATATAGATGTGTCGACATGATAGGTCGAAACATTGTATACGTGTCTATGGTATCTCAAGATTACATAATATACAATACAAGTTGATTAAGTTATGGTTGGAATAGATTTGTTACCAATTTTCACGTAGCTAAAATGAGAAAAATTATCCAATCTTGTTTTACCCATAACTTCTTCATTTTAAAACCGTTTTGAGTGAATCAAATTGCTATGGTTTCATATTGAACTCTATTTTATGAATCTAAACAGAAAAAGTATAGGTTTGTAGTCGGAAAAATAAGTTACAAGTCGTTTTTGTAAAGGTAGTCATTTCAGTCGAAAGAACGACGTCTAGATGACCATTTTAGAAAACATACTTCCACTTTGAGTTTAACCATAATTTTTGGATATAGTTTCATGTTCATAATAAAAATCATTTTCTCAGAATAACAACTTTTAAATCAAAGTTTATCATAGTTTTTAATTAACTAACCCAAAACAGCCCGCGGTGTTACTACGACGGCGTAAATCCGGTTTTACGGTGTTTTTCGTGTTTCCAGGTTTTAAATCATTAAGTTAACATATCATATAGATATAGAACATGTGTTTAGTTGATTTTAAAAGTCAAGTTAGAAGGATTAACTTTTGTTTGCGAACAAGTTTAGAATTAACTAAACTATGTTCTAGTGATTACAAATTTAAACCTTCGAATAAGATAGCTTTATATGTATGAATCGAATGATGTTATGAACATCATTACTACCTTAAGTTCCTTGGATAAACCTACTGGAAAAGAGAAAAATGGATCTAGCTTCAACAGATCCTTGGATGGCTCGAAGTTCTTGAAGCAGAATCATGACACGAAAACAAGTTCAAGTAAGATCATCACTTGAAATAAGATTGTTATAGTTATAGAAATTGAACCAAAGTTTGAATATGATTATTACCTTGTATTAGAATGATAACCTACTGTAAGAAACAAAGATTTCTTGAGGTTGGATGATCACCTTACAAGATTGGAAGTGAGCTAGCAAACTTGAAAGTATTCTTGATTTTATATAACTAGAACTTGTAGAATATATGAAGAACACTTAGAACTTGAAGATAGAACTTGAGAGAGATCAATTAGATGAAGAAAATTGAAGAATGAAAGTGTTTTTAGGTGTTTTTGGTCGTTGGTGTATGGATTAGATATAAAGGATATGTAATTTTGTTTTCATGTAAATAAGTCATGAATGATTACTCATATTTTTGTAATTTTATGAGATATTTCATGCTAGTTGTCAAATGATGGTTCCCACATGTGTTAGGTGACTCACATGGGCTGCTAAGAGCTGATCATTGGAGTGTATATACCAATAGTACATACATCTAAAAGCTGTGTATTGTACGAGTACGAATACGGGTGCATACGAGTAGAATTGTTGATGAAACTGAACGAGGATGTAATTGTAAGCATTTTTGTTAAGTAGAAGTATTTTGATAAGTGTATTGAAGTCTTTCAAAAGTGTATAAATACATATTAAAACACTACATATATATACATTTTAACTGAGTCGTTAAGTCATCGTTAGTCGTTACATGTAAGTGTTGTTTTGAAACCTTTAGGTTAACGATCTTGTTAAATGTTGTTAACCCAATGTTTATAATATCAAATGAGATTTTAAATTATTATATTATCATGATATTATCATGTATGAATATCTCTTAATATGATATATATACATTAAATGTCTTTACAACGATAATCGTTACATATATGTCTCGTTTAAAAATCATTAAGTTAGTAGTCTTGTTTTTACATATGTAGTTCATTGTTAATATACTTAATGATATGTTTACTTATCATAGTATCATGTTAACTATATATATATCCATATATATGTCATCATATAGTTTTTACAAGTTTTAACGTTCGTGAATCACCGGTCAACTTGGGTGGTCAATTGTCTATATGAAACATATTTCAATTAATCAAGTCTTAACAAGTTTGATTGCTTAACATGTTAGAAACATTTAATCATGTAAATATCAATCTCAATTAATATATATAAACATGGAAAAGTTCGGGTCACTACAGTACCTACCCGTTAAATAAATTTCGTCCCGAAATTTTAAGCTGTTGAAGGTGTTGACGAATCTTCTGGAAATAGATGCGGGTATTTCTTCTTCATCTGATCTTCACACTCCCAGGTGAACTCAGGTCCTCTACGAGCATTCCATCGAACCTTAACAATTGGTATCTTGTTTTGCTTAAGTCTTTTAACCTCACGATCCATTATTTCGACGGGTTTTTCGATGAATTGAAGTTTTTCGTTGATTTGGATTTCATCTAACGGAATAGTGAGATCTTCTTTAGCAAAACATTTCTTCAAATTCAAGACGTGGAAAGTGTTATGTACAGCCGCGAGTTGTTGAGGTAACTCAAGTCGGTAAGCTACTGGTCCGACACGATCAATAATCTTGAATGGTCCAATATACCTTGGATTTAATTTCCCTCGTTTACCAAATCGAACAACGCCTTTTCAAGGTGCAACTTTAAGCATGACCATCTCTCCAATTTCAAATTCTATATCTTTTCTTTTAATGTCAGCGTAGCTCTTTTGTCGACTTTGGGCGGTTTTCAACCGTTGTTGAATTTGGATGATCTTCTCGGTAGTTTCTTGTATAATCTCCGGACCCGTAATCTGCCTATCCCCCACTTCACTCCAACAAATCGGAGACCTGCACTTTCTACCATAAAGTGCTTCAAACGGCGCCATCTCAATGCTTGAATGGTAGCTGTTGTTGTAGGAAAATTCTACTAACGGTAGATGTCGATCCCAACTGTTTCCGAAATCAATAACACATGCTCGTAGCATGTCTTCAAGCGTTTGTATTGTCCTTTCGCTCTGCCCATCAGTTTGTGGATGATAGGCAGTACTCATGTCTAGACGAGTTCCTAATGCTTGTTGTAATGTCTGCCAGAATCTTGAAATAAATCTGCCATCCCTATCAGAGATAATAGAGATTGGTATTCCATGTCTGGAGACGACTTCCTTCAAATACAGTCGTGCTAACTTCTCCATCTTGTCATCTTCTCTTATTGGCAGGAAGTGTGCTGATTTGGTGAGACGATCAACTATTACTCAAATAGTATCAAAACCACTTGCAGTCCTTGGCAATTTAGTGATGAAATCCATGGTAATGTTTTCCCATTTCCATTCCGGGATTTCGGGTAGTTGAAGTAGACCTGATGGTTTCTGATGCTCAGCTTTGACCTTAGAACACGTCAAACATTCTTCTACGTATTTAGCAACATCGGCTTTCATACCCGGCCACCAAAAATGTTTCTTGAGATCCTTGTACATCTTCCCCGTTCCAGGATGTATTGAGTATCTGGTTTTATGAGCTTCTCTAAGTACCATTTCTCTCATATCTCCAAATTTTGGTACCCAAATCCTTTCAGCCCTATACCTACAAACACTTTCATTCTTCAATTTTCTTCATCTAATTGATCTCTCTCAAGTTCTATCTTCAAGTTCTAAGTGTTCTTCATATATTCTACAAGTTCTAGTTACATAAAATCAAGAATACTTTCAAGTTTACTAGCTCACTCCCAATCTTGTAAGGTGATCATCCAACCTCAAGAAATCTTTGTTTCTTACAGTAGGTTATCATTCTAATACAAGGTAATAATCATATTCAAACTTTGGTTCAATTTCTATAACTATAACAATCTTATTTCAAGTGATGATCTTACTTGAACTTGTTTTCGTGTCATGATTCT